>NW_004955421.1:19946213-19974076 GCF_000276665.1 Chinchilla lanigera | reverse complement strand
ACAATGGTGGTTGTATTACATATTGATATCTTCAAAGTGGCTTCTCATGAAAACAGATATAGACATGCAATACTGGTCAACCAAAGACTCATTGACAGTTATGAGAAACCACTTTGAAGATATCAATATGTAATAAAGCAAGCATCGTTAATTTCCTACCACTTCGTTTGTAACTCTGTACTGTCTGTACTGTTCTTTTGCTATTTTGTAAAAGGTTGTCTGTTAAAAAAAAATATTACCAAGGACAGCCAAGAAACTAATACTCTGTTGTAATTACTAACTTGATATCTCTCACCATAGGAGTAAGATCTACAGTTATATAATAACATCCAACATAGCCTAAGAATTTGTATTCAGTGGGTTTCCCCTTGATAGGTTGATTTTATCCTCTGGGGAAGGCGAATTTAAGAGGGAGAGGGGACAAAACAGAGTAATAACTGAAGAGAAATACGGGAGAAGCAGGGTGAAGGACTTGGGCTGATCACCAAAACTTTGGGAAGTTGGAGAAGAGGACAGGAGAGAAAGAATGAAGGAAAACGTAAAGGAATATCAAGGCAAAAAAAAAAAAAAAAGACAAGAAAATGTTCATTCACCTGTAAATATCAGAAAATACAGAAAGACTATTGAGAAAAGAGAGAGGCAGAACAGAGAAGACAAATCAAATAATAAAACTCACAACCAACACAACACCCCCACAATTAAAAAAATAAAAAAAAAATAATTTTAACAACTCCTCTGGTGCCCCCAGTTTGGTGTTAGTTCCCTAGTCAGAGCTAGAATCTGTACTGAATAACCCTGCCAAGTCTGCAGGAGGAGACTTAGTGGGCTTATTTTGGCCACACCACTGACTTCTCTTAGAGGAGCTGGTTGTAGGGCAAGGGGAGTGCCCTTGTTCACAGCCAGCTGAGGCCATCTGCCTGCTGATTGCATGGGAGGTCTGGATGCCTGGACCTGCACAAGGCTGCTTACCAGCTTGCACAACTGATCACAGAGTGTGGGGCATGCCCTTGTCCCACCACCAGCCAAGGCCTCTTGCTGCTTATGCCACTAATCCAAAGGTTAGGGGGCGGTGCCCTTGTCCAGCTGCAAGCCAATGCTACTTGCCTGTTTGCACCACCAGTCGCAGAGCAGCGTGCTGCTTCTAGCCCTTTCTAACCAGAGCTAAGCCTGGCTTTTGGTGGTGACTGGAATGGAGTCTGTGTCCCCGCTCCTACTTCTCAGCTGAGTTCCCCCAAGTTTACTGTCCATCTGCAGGCTGTCTGCTGTGCCTGGACAGCCCTTCTCTCATTCCATTTCTGGATGTTGGCTCTGAAGAGACCTGGGGGCTGTTCTGTTGCTGGAGTTTGATCCTGGAATACTATGAGATAAAATGGCGGTCCTGCCTACCAGCTGCTACTCTGCTGTGCAACTGTGTGCAGGGCATCACTAACCAATGACTGTGGGGTGGGAAGCTTGGGAAAATGTCTCATGTCCTTACCGCTGCCTCTGACTGCACAAGCCTCTCCCAGTCAGGTCAGGTCTCAGTCTTCCACTGAGGAACAAATTTGCTTTTGCTGACTCCCTGCCTGCCAGGTCAGCTCACAGCCGCTCCAGCTGCACCACATGGTCTCAGGTCTGTGGCAGTGAGCTATTTCTCCTGTAGCTGTGAATCCTATTTTCCTCTTCTCTGTCAGTTAAACTGTGGATCCCAGGTAGCCTGCACTTTCTTTGATTTCTCTCTGCACCATTGTTTCCAGATTCTCAGCACTTTGTTCTGGAAAAGCTGAGTAGCTGACGCTCAGCACTCTGCCATTTTGGTCAAATCACACAAGTCCTGTTATACTGTATTTTAAAGGAAACAGTGACAAGAAAATAAAGGCTGTACATTTTTGGTATTATCCCCAAAATTTCTTTGATCCATCATTGATTGAATTCATGGATGTGGAGCTCACAATTATGGAGGGCAGACTATATCATAGTCAATAAAATTTAATTTAATTAACACTACAAAAAGAAGATTAATGATTATGTACCAAAATTAATGATATGTACCAGACCATAGATCCAGGAATCTCAGAGAATACTCAACAGTATAAATACCAAAAACTTTCACCTAAGCATTTTATATTCAACTGGAGGAGATCCAAGGCACAAAGGTAATGTTGAAAAAAGCCACAATTAGGGGGAGGCACTGACCTAAAGAAGGAAAAAATTAAAAATAATTTTATATCATTTTTTTCTTGTCAAAAACTATGCAAACAAATACAGTATTTAAATGCTGAAAGAAAGAAAATACTAATATAGTATTCTACATGTGGTGAAATTATTCTTGAAAAATGAAAAAGTAGTAAAGATTTTTCTCAAAAATACTAAGTGAAATTATCACCAGTAGGCTTACCACATAAAAATGTTAAATCTAGTTCTTCAGAAAGAAGGAAAATTATACAGGTCAGTAACTTGGATCCATATAAATAAAGGAGAAATTTTTGAGTAACATTGTATGAAAGTAAAATATGATAGCATATGGGCAACTGATATAAATAACAGCAATATTTTAAGGGGCTGGAGTGAGGAAATGGGAATATTCTGCAATAAGTTACCTGCACTACCAAGGAAATACTGTAGTGTTAATTAAATGTGATCAGTCAAATATATATTGCAAGCTATAAGTACAGATTTTTAAAATTTTCTTAATTTTATAAGGAAAGAAGCATAATTTATGTACTGAGAAAGAAAAAAATATCATAAAATTTTCTCATTTAAAAAAGGAAAACAGGGGGCTGGGGATTTAGCTCAGCAGCAAAGCGCCTGCCTGGCAAGAGCAAGGTTGTGAGTTTGGTTCCCGGTACCAGAGAAAAACCAAAAAAAAATAAAAAAAAAAAAATAAATAAATAAATAAAAAATAAAATAAATAAAAAAGGAAAACAGGAGGGGGATGATATCAAAACAAATGGAGAATCATGGAAAATAGTGACTAACATGCAGGTATGAATCCAAAAATATCAATATTCACATGAAATATGAATGACAAACTAAAAGACCAAGACCACCACAGTACTATGGTAGAAAAGGAATCCTATTTAAATATAAAGATAGACAGATAAAAGTAAAGAGGTGGAGAAAAATACACTATTCTAACACTATTTAAGGAAAACTGGCATAACTATGTTAATTTTAAATAAAGTCTTTGGAAAAAACGATCAAGTATAAAATTCTCCTTAATGATTGAGAAGAAAACTATCCAAAACGACGAAAAATTCTTAATGTGTATGCACATGGCCACAGAGCATCAAAATGAGGCAAAACTTACAGAACTACAAGGAGAAATAGGTGAATCTACTCTTTATGTTGGAAGTGTTAATACCCCTCCATCAGTGGTTCACAAATGCAGCAGGGAAAATCAGGATAGAGTTGAATTTTAATAGTATCATCAATGAACACAATCTAATTGACAATTATAGAATAGTTAATTAAATAGTGGCAGAATAACCATTTTTCTAAAATTCACATGGAACATTCGTTAATATAAACTGCATTCTGGGCCCAAAACATTACTGTTACACATGTAAAAGAATAGAAATCAGACAAAGCATGTTCTTTGGCTAAAGGGAATTAAACTAGAAATCAGCAGCAGAAATAAACAAAATGAAAATATTCTGCAATAAGTTACCTGCACTTCCTAGGAAATACTGTAGTGTTAATTAATGTGATCAGTCAAATAGATATTGCAAGCTATAAGTAAGTGATTTAAAATTAAGAAAAGAAGCATAATTTATGTATTGAGAAAGAAAAGAATATAAAATTTTCTCAATTAAAAAAGGAAAACAGGAGGGCGATGATATCAAAACAAAAGGAGAACCAATTTTGTTTGAACAATTTGGTTCAACTTTGATGAGTAATGACATTAGATATTCTCTAAATTTCTTATAGAATTCAGCCATGAAAAAAAAAATGAAAATAGGATAGCTAAGTCAATTTAAAACACAGAAGCTCCAAACAATAGCACAGCCAACTTCATGAAACAAACACAATGGGACATGAAATATCATATAAACACCAACACAATTGTAGTATAGGACTCAAGAGCCCATTCTCACAAATAGTGAACAGATTAACTGGACAAAAATATCAACAAAGAAATATCAAAGTTAAACCAAATTGTTCAAACAAATTGACTTAGAAATTATGCAAATACATGGAAACTAAAAGGCACTTTTTTGAATACTCAATGGGTTACAGGATAATCAAAGAAGAAATTCTACAGTTGCTAGAATCTAATGATGATACCAGTACAGCATACTGTGTCTATGGGACACAATGAATGCAGTCTTAAGAGGGACATTACAGCTGTGAATCACCATATGAAAAAAAAAAAAAAAACTACAGTGAGTCCAAATAGAAAACATAATAATTCCCCTCATGGTCTTAGAAAAACAGGAAGAATTCAAGCCCAAACTATTACAAGGAAGAAAATTCTAGAGATCAGAACAGAAATTAATGAAAGTGAGATTAGAATATAGAAAGAATCAATGAATCAAGGAGCTGGTTCTTTGAAAGAAGAACCAAAATAGACAAACCCCTAGACAATCTTACAAACAAAAAGGAAAGAAAAGACCCAAATCAAGGCAATGAGAAATGAAAAAGCCAAAATCATAACGGACACTGCCAACATCCAGAAGATTATTAGCAACAGTTTTGAGAAACTGTACTCTAATAGATAATTCAGAAGAAATGAATCAATTCCTAGATATATATTCATTGCTAAAACTAGAAACAATAAGATATAAAAACCTTAAATAACCCAATAACAGGCAATGAAATTGAGGAAGGAATAAAAAACCTCCCAAATAAGAAAAGCTCAGGGTCTGATGGAGTCACTGCCAAATTCTTCTAGAACTTTAGGAAAGGCATACCACCGATACTCCTCAAATTCTTTAATGAAACCAGAGGGGAACGAGTATTCCCCAAAGTCACTTCTGGGAATATTATTATCATTACCTTATCGTTACCCTTATTCCCAGGGTTGCAAAGGCCTCAACCAAAGGATGAAAATACTGGGCAGTCTCTTCATTGAACATAGATGCACAAACTTACACAGAGAGTGTTAGATAAGTAATAAAAGATCTAAACATACAGCTCACTCAATAAAGCATGCCAGTGGCAAGCACATACAGAGACACTCAATGTTTGTGACAATTTATGTCAAATAAAAACATTATAATGTGTCCTCATCCATCCTACAAGTGGATCTGGCATTGTGCAACTTCTGGCTCTTTCCCAAAGTCAACATGACCATGAAAGACAAACATTTTGAATTAATTCAGGACATGGAAGCAGACACAACAGCACAACTGAAGAAATTTATGAAAAAGCACTTTCAGAATTGCTTCAAAACGTTGCAAGAACATGGGATAAGTGTATTCAACATGAGTGGGAGTATTTCAAAGGGGATTAATGGTGATGTAGCTTACTGTCATACACTTTAAAAATTGAAACATTCATTGTGTGTTTTGTTCCCATTTTGCATATATACAAGTGGTTTCATACACAAAATGTTCATAGGTATGTGAAAATATACAATATACAAAGCACATATATATACACATATGTATGTATATTTTTATATTATATATTATATATGCATATATGTATATATACATATCTATGTATATTTTTATAACAAAATATATATGTGTATATATATATGCATATTTCTTTGCTCTTTCAGCTTAGGAAGCCTAAAAGAAATGACACTGAAGTTATGATGTGTATACCAGCTTATTTTAAATCCAGATGCTATTTTATAATAGTATTTTATAAAAAAAAAGGAACAAGGGATCCTTGGAGAAACAGCTATTCTATGCAAAGGATAGAAAATATGCAAGACGGTTCTGGAGCATCTTCTAGGGCCAGAAGGTAAACAAATGTATAAAAATAAAAGCCATATTGATGATGCTATATCAAGGTCACAGAGGAACTATCTGATAGAGCTTCCAACAGCCAAAGTTGGAATACTTCGAGGAAGAAAATAAATAAATAAAGTAGCATTTCATTATAATCCCAAGTATAAAACGGGACTATTAGTCTCTATTCTTTAAGCATGGGCAGTGTGTCGTGACTTTCTTTGGCAAAGCACCGTACGAAAAGTGAAAGAAAAGAAATTACTTTATGGTAGTGAAACCTGAAAAATCTTTTCTTCATCTGGGTTATCAAGATCAATGTCAATATCCATAAATCATGTACACTTAATAGGATGTAATGGAAATGATTATTCACCTCTTTTGGTATTTTTCCTCACAACTCATAACCTCAGTTTAATAATGAGAAAAATATCATACAAAGTCCAAATGGATATGTTGTAAAATGTTGTATGTCTGTTAATGTTTCCCTCCTTTTATCTTTAAAATAAAATAAAAAAAAGACCAAATGGGTGGGCATTCTATAATATATCTGACTATATGTTTTAAAACTGTCAAGGTCAATCAGTGTCTGAGAAACCATCTTAGCAAAGAGGAGTCTAAGGAGACAAGGTAGGTAATGATGACATTATATCCTGGAACAGAAAAAAGGCATTAGGCAAAAATTAAGGTAATATGAATAAAGTATGGGATTTAGTTAATAGCAGTGTATCCATATCAGTTTATCAATTGTGACAAATGTGATCATGGGGTGGCTATGTGTGGAGACTAAATAGGGACGGTATGTTGATCTCTCTGTACTACCTGTTCATTTTTGTAAACCTAAAACTGTTTTTGTAAAAAGAATATCTATTAGTAAACATGTAATGTATTATCACTGAAAAATTGATATCTAAAAATCTTAACTTATGGTACAGTTAGAAGGATAATTTGTAATTTGTTTGTTGTCATATAAAACTATTAACTTCAGGGGTCCTTTAAAGATGAATTTAAACCTGTACATCCACAGTATAATTTGATTTACAAATATCTGACCAGCAAAATATATAATTCTATAATGCTATCATTGTCTGATCCATTAAGACATTGTTGAATAAATAATTGACATGCATATAATTCTTCAAGGGAATCTTTTAGAGGACACAATTTACCCTATTTATTCAACTTGCCTCCCAACTTTCCACGTTGCATCACTTCCAACATTCCATATTGCAGACTGTCATATTGATGACTGTAATTCCTTTTCTACCACTTTTCATACTGTGCTTTGCAGAAGGAAGCCACTATGTATGGCCCTTGCTTAAGGAATAGAGACTTATAGTTCCATTTTATACTTTGGACTATACTCTTATGTTTATTTATTTATTTTCTTCCTCAAAGTATTCCAACCTTGGCCGCTGGAAGTTCTTGTTCCTCTGTGCCCTTCACTGTCTACTGATTGGTAATCAGTAGCAACTGCTCAGTCACTGAATTCCACGAATTGTTGTGATCATAAGGAGTCTTGGATGAATTTTGTTATAAAATAAGCTATGTTATTTTGCAAGAAAGTGACGTATATATTTAAACTCTGATCTATTAGTGTACTAAAGTGAGTTATACACATTTCCTAATTTCCCTATATTTTCTTTTAAAGTGTATTATTACAAGTACTAATTTATTTTTTCTCTTAGAATAAGGTAATCAGTGTACAGCTCTTAGCCCCAATCTTAGCTTATGTTACCATTGTTATTGTTACTATTATTGCCTTGTAGTGCCTCTGAAATGTAAGGGGTTAGAAATAGCTTAAGAGATTAATAATATTTCTCATTTGCACAAAACCTAAGGGCTTTTTAATGCTTGATGCATGTGGAAGCACTTTAAAAGCCTCTAATATTCTTTGCAAATGTCAGAAGTTAATATTTTTCTAGGCTTTTTTGATGTTCGCTCTAACTTCACAATGGTTCTGCTAGGTATTCAGGGAAAATATTTGACTTGAATATCTAGGTGAATGGATGGAGACTCTGGGGTTGCATCAGTGTGTTCCTTCATTCCCACTGAGCATGCTCTCTTGGAAAATAATCTACCCTCTCTTGTCACCAACTTCTTTATTTATAAAATAAGAGTACTGCCATTTACTCCTAGGACAGCTATGTAGTGAGCTAATGTATATTAAGCACTTTGCTGCAGCCTGATTATCTAAAAAATTATAATTATTATTATCTTGTATTGTTGTCTATTTTTCTATAACTTCACTCAGACTCACAAGGGGCAGTTAGAGGGTTGGTATACAACAAAAACAAGGATAACTATTTAATATTCTTTACTCAAGATTAAGTTTGAGGGTTGGGGATATAGATCAGCTGCACAGCACCTTGCTTGCCAAGCACAAGTTTGATTCCTGGTACCAAAACAAAAATAAAAACAAAAGCAAAAACAAAAACAAAAACAGAAAACAGGATTAAGTTTGAGATTCCAGATATTACTTGTTTGCTAAAGCATTTATCAAACACTGGACATGACCAGGTTCTCGAAAAGGTACAGTGGCCTATGGAAGGATGAATTTAAACTAAATTTTGCCATGAAGGAGTCAATACAACGATAAAGAATTTAAAGACATTAGAGAAGATGAAAAGGGGCTGCAGGAGCAACAGGCTCAAAATCTTTCAGATCACTTTAAATTTGCATCAAAATGGGAAGCACGAAAGAATAACACGTGGTTGCAGGGAGACTTCAAAGAGCACGAAGAGGAAATAATTTAGATTGTTTGCATGTCCCTGCAAGTTCCCTTTTTCCATTGAGTAATAGATTATACTTCACTCTCTCAAGAATTATCACCAAAAATACTTTAGTAACAAAGGTCAGTGCCCTGTTCTGTTTCTATGGTGATGATGGTTTTTGTGTGGTTCTAAACGGAAATGGTCCCATTTGAAGATGAAAGGGAAGTTGGAGTCATTTGTGTTTTTCTCAGGCAAGTGAAGATGGGATGAAGGGTGTGGACTTAGAACCGTTAGCAAGATGAGAAAGGCCTTTAGTTCACCTGCTGGGTGTGCAGGAGACTTCTCACCTCCACTTCTAAGAAAATGAAGAAAATGAATGTTTGCATTTGTATCCAGTCTCCTCTCCAAAGACACGCACCCCTCCTGTCTTGTAGAAGGCTGACTTCCTCTCATGCCCACCTGAACTGCAGCCCTGCTTACCCCCTTCCCGTCTGTATTGTCTCTGTATCCACAGAAATGCACCGCTTTACTGTTTATGATTTATTTCCACTTTCTCTAAGGCATCACCCTAGGTTACCTTCTTGAGATATTTACACCCTCCTTTAAGGCAAAAATTGTGAGTTTTTCTTCACTTTAAAGAAATTGAACTGGTTATGATGTTAAATTGATTTGAGCACCTTTAATTTTATTTTTTTCCAAGCATACTGTTACTTTTAATGTGTTGTTTTGTAGAAGACAGAAAATTTTTATACCACATGTATCATGCTGTACTGGAGGCCTGGGCTAGAGGAGCCCTGGGCCTTACGCTTTGGAGGTTCTACCTGTGTTCCTGCTGAGGATGAAGAGTTCAAAAGTCCAGAGAGATACAGCTACACAGAGCCTGTTTACCTTGCTTCCAGCACTGAATTCATGTTTACCTTTCTTCCAGAACATGAATTCAGCGCTGGAAGCTGGAGAGTCTCCCTACCAGGCTATCACTTTCAGTTTCAGAACCCCAAGGACTTTGAGAATTCCAAATACAAATCTGATTTTTGAGGTCTGTATGAGGATATATTTGTCAGTGTGGAAGGGAAAACACACTTAATAGATTCTGTGCTATTTAATATTTAAATATCTAGATATGTGATCTTTCCATTTTTACCTGTATTTGTAATCTTACCTGTATTTGTAATAGTTACCTGTATTTGTAATCTTACAAATAATAATTTGTATTTGTAATATTTACCTGTATTTGTAATCTTACTCTGAAATCCACCAATGTTAGGGACAGGCTTTGTTATAAGCAACAATACCCAGGGTAAATGAATTATAAGATTTTTTTCTAGTTATGTCAAGCATTCCATTGGGATTTTGATAAGAATTGTAGCATATATGTAGATAGGTTTTGATAGTATGGGCATTTAAACAATATTAAGTTTTGTAATACATAAACATGGCCTGTCTTTCCATTTATTTATATCATCCTTAATTTCCTTTATCAATGTTTTATAATTTTGAAAGACCATGCACAATTAATTGATCTCTTTAAGTTTTTTTCCTAAGTGTTTTATTCTTTTTGATGCTACCATAAATGAAATTTAAAGAACTTTCTTTTTGGATGGTTTATTGTTAGTACACAGAGATGCAAATGGTTTTGTATATTAATATATCTTGTAGTTTTATAGGATTAACTCAGTACTGCTTCTAAATATATATTGCCTTTAAAGATATACTGCTTTTAAAGATAATTGACAAGAGTAGTTGTACATATTTACTGGGTGCAGTGTGATATTTCAGTACATGCATACAATGTACAATGGTGAGATCAGAGTAACTGGCATATCTTGTAGCTCAGACATTTATGACTTTGCATTGGAAACATTCAAAATCCTCCTTATTGGTTATTTTGAAATATTTAATTAGTTGTCCTCGACCATAGTTATCTTTCTGCTCTACAGAACATTCCAAGCTACTTCTCCTATCCAGTCATACCTATGTACCTGTTAACCATCCTCTCTCTATGCTCCCCTCCACCTAGTCTCTGGTAACCACTATTTTACCATCTACTTTCATAAATCAACTTCATAGCTTCCACCTGTGTGTCAGAACATGGAGTATTTGTCTTTCCTTCTTGACATTTCATTTAGCAATAATTTCCTCCAGTTCTATACATGTGGCTGTAAATTGTAGCGTTTCATTCTTTTTTATGGCTAAATAATTTATCATATTTTCTTTTCCATTTATTCATTGATGCTAACCTCACTTGATTCCCTATACTGGTTGCAGTAAACATCAGATAGAGAGGTCTCTTCAACATACTGATTTCTATTCTTTTGGATTTATACCCAGGAGGGGGTTACTGGACCTGGTGGTAGTCTTTTTTCTAGTTTTTGAGGAACACTATAATGGCCATGGTAATTTACATTCTCAGGAACAGTGTCTAAGTGTTTGCCTTTCTCTACATCCTCACCAGCACTTGTTATTTTTAGTCTTTTTAATATAGCAATAGCCATTCTTTCCAGGGTGAGAGGATTGCTCATTGTGATTTTGATTTGCATTTCTTTGATGATTAGTGATACTGAGCATTTTTTCACATACTTGTTGGTCATTTGTATGTCTTCTGTTGAGAAATGTCTGTTGAGGTCACTTGACCATTTTTAATCAAGTTGTCTGAGGTCCTTATATATTCTAGATATTACCTAATAATATTTGCTTTGTATAATTAGTTGCTCCAGTGTTGGTACATATGTGTAGTATTTACACTTATAATTTCCTTTTGTTGAATTGATTCCTTTATCATTGTATAGTGACCTTTTTTGTCTTTTTAAAGATTTTTGACTTAGAGTCCATTTTGTTTCATAAATACAGCTACTCCTACTTGGTTTTGGTTTTGGTTTCCCCTTGCATAGCATATTGTTTTTCATTCTGTAACAGGTTTTATGTGACTTTATTGGTGATGTGAATTTCTTATAGGCAACATATGGTTGGGTTTTGATATTTTTATCCATTCAGCCTGTCTACATCTTTTTTTTTGTAGTGCTTTGAATCAAAAGCAGGTACTTGTACTTAATAAACACAAGCGGTATCACTGAATGACATCCCAGCCAATTGAGAATCCAGTTCATTTACATCCAAAGTTATTATTGAGAAGTAAAAATCCATGCTAGCCATTCTATTGAAATTTTTGTGGTTTTATATATCCATTGTTCTTTTCATCACATCTTATTCAGCACTTTCTGTGGCTTGGTGGTTTTCTGTGTTCATAAGATTTGATTCTCTTCTTTTTCTCTTTTATGTATTTGCTGTAGTAGTTTCATACTTTTGCATGTTTTCTTCGTGGTAGTTATTATTCTTTCTCTGTTAATATAGGAGTCCCTGAGACATCTCTGATGGTAACTATATGTGGTGATGAATTCCCTCAGCTTTCATTTGTATTGAAGACTTTATTTTTTCTTTATTTCTGGAGGATAATATTGTTTGTTATGATATTCTTGGTAGTTTTCTTTCAAGATGTTGGATTATACCATTCCTTTCTCTCTTAGACTGTGAGATTTAGTATGGATAGACTTATATATGGTTTGATGCTTTTCTCTTGCTCTTTGAAGAACTGCCTCTTTGCCATGTATTTCTGGCAGCTTAACAACAATATTGAAGATACTTCTGGTCAAATTCATTAGGGTTCCTGTGGACCTCCTGGGCCTGGATGTCCACACCTTTTCCAATATCTATGAAGATATTTCAGCAGTTATTTCATTGAAATATTTTTCTATCTTTTACCCCTTCTTTCATCTTTATGGTAGCACAAACATTTATGTGCTATTTGACTAATGGTATGCTATATGTTTCATAAGCATCCTTATTCTTTTATTATTATGTTATTTTTACTTGCAGGGCATAATGTTTACATTCCTTGTGTAGAGTTGGTACCTGTACATAGCACATCCTAATTCTTTTTTTATTCCACTTTCCCTCCCCTTTCCCATGTAAGAAAGGCCTATCTCTCTACCTATTATCTATTTTTTTGGGGGGGGGAGTTGGTACCGGAAATCGAACTCAGGACCTTGCACTTACCAAGCAGGTGTTTGTGCCACTGAGCTATATCCCCGGCCCTGGGACAATGGAAAGTTGAATAAGGTCACCTGACTGTTTTCTGTTTTCTCCCAGCTGTTTTAAGGTGCTCAGTTACCTCCTGTAGCATGGAAGGTGAGTGAGGCCACCTAACCAGTTTGCAGGGACTGCTGGGTTGGTTCAGCTGCTGGGTGCAGTTGCTGGACTGTTCCATAGGACCCTAGGTGGGTGAGCTTTCAGAAGGGCAGCATGAGCAGGAGCCCGGGTAAGGGAAACTGGGCACTGGAGTCATGACCTTTCCACCTGATTGGAATGGGCCTCCAACTTAAGTAGCCATGTATATTAGTTTGAAAAGGAGTGGTAATGTAAATGGGAAAAGCTATTTCCAGTGACTTATGAAACATGATAGAAGACATTATTGTTACCATTGCTGTAATGAAGCTGCTGCGGTCCTTAACCATTCTGTGACCTTGGGTAATTTATTTTACTCTTTGGGGAAGAAATTGTCGCCTGTGTAGCAGCAAGAGCCTAGCATACATGATTGTAGGGTTTTCCCTTAAGCATTTACTACGTTTTGTTATCTTTCACAAAAATGCAGTTTGTTTTTTCCTGCCTGCTCCCCTTTTATATCAGTAGAGTCTCCTTTATGAATTTTCATTCCCTATAGTTTTTCTCACTGCCTTAGTCCTTTTCTTCAAACTCAGTGCTATACAAATCAAATTTGCAGTATACAAAGTTATCTCTAAGGACTCTACATAAAACAATTTTCAAGACCTTTAAACTCAGAGTGACATTTAAGGATAGAAACAGCCAGATAAAGAGATAAGTTTCTGATTTGCTCAAAAATGAATTCTTCAAATCTGCATTTCTAAAGTCTGGCAGAAAAGAGCTGCTTCAGTCGTTATGCGCGGCATGGTAGAAGCCCTACAGCCAGGAGAATTTAATAGAAACTTTTCCTTGTTTCTGTGAGCTGCAAAATATTTTCCCTTTCTCTAATGGTGAACTTTCCAATGAAATCGCTTTCACTCCTGACTTACATATTCACGGTGACAGACCTTACCTTCTGAGTGTAGCAGATTCTACCTCGGGAAATATTAGTGGGATGGGTGGTGAAGGGTTATATTCTATCACTTCAATGAAAATCCTTCAGCAGCCTGGGTGCCGTTGACATGCCATTGCATTTGAAAAAGAGACATAATCATTACAAGAGTAAAATACATTATGAAAATACATATCCAACCCAGAAGACTGTAGGAAGGATCACAAAAACCAAGGATAGGCGTGATAAATCATTTGTGATTCTCTGCCCATAATGGTGGAGGGTTAAAAAGTGCAAGAAATGCCATTTACTCAGGAGCTTCATATTTGTCTGGAAGATTAGCCAAATAGGAAGCAATTAGGACAAAAATGGAGTAGTGGGTGATGTGTAAGAGATCATGCTTTGGTGAAAGAGCTGTACATTGTGGAAAAGAATAGGCAGAATAAAGATTACGGGCTTAGACTTAGAGGAAGAGAATTTCCTCAAAATTCCTAACCAATATATCCTATTGGGGAACTGCCTTATCCATTCTGATTATTTATTTGTTTGTTTGTTTGTTTTTTTTCAATAAATAGAGAGTGCTTCCTATGTGCTAGGCAATATTCTTGGTACTGGTGAACAAAGTATGCATTTAATAGTGAGACTGAAATACAAGATAAATAAATAGTATATTGATGATATTAAGTTCTACAGAAAAAAATTGAGCAGGGAAAAGCACAAGGACTTTGTGGAAAGGTGACATTCAAGCAAACACCTGTAAGGAGTAGAGTTAGGCTGATGAGTATTTTAAGGAAACACAGCCAAGATAAATGGAACAACCAGTGCAAAGGTCCTGGGGCAGAACTGAGCACCACACAAGAGACCAATTAGGCTGAAATGGAAGGATGAAGGAAGGGAAAAGAGAAGGATTCAAGGTCAGAGAAGCAAAGTGGGAGTGAGCTAATGGGGAGCCTCTAAAGCACTGGCAAAGCTGTTTACTTCTACCATGGTGGTGTGTGTTTGGCTCGGAAGCTATGACAGGGTTTTGAAGAATGGAATGTCATGATCTGATGTGTTTCAAAGGGTCACTGGGGCTGCTGCACTGCAAATGGATTGTAGAGGAAGGGGGAGATGTAGACATTGTTCATGAGGCTATTAGACAATACAGGTCAGCGTTTTTGGTAGTGGTTGAGTTAATAAGAAAGTGTGTCTGGGCTGGGGATTTAGCTCAGTGGCAAAAGCGCCTGCCTGGCAAGCGCAAGGTCGTGAGTTCGGTTCCTGGTACCGGAGAAAAACCAAAAAAAAAAAAAAAAAGAAAGTGTGTGAATTCTGGGCATGTTTTGAAGGCAGAGGCAACCGAATTTGTTGACAGACTGAGCGTGAAAGGTCAAAGAAAGAGAATAATTAAGGAGGACCTAAGGTTTTTAGTGTTCTGGGGTATAATTTTAGAGAGCTAAAAAATAAGAAGACTGCAATAAATAAGTATGCATAATTTACCAGGTATTCAGATGCTGGAGGACTTAGATCACTTTTCCTTTGGTAGCCCAGGATATAGGTCCTGAGTTTGAATCCTGGTACTAAACAAACAAAAATAAGAACTTTTTCTTTGTCATGCAGTTTGACAAAGAGCACAAACCACTTCAGCTAATTTACTTGAAGATATTAATATGCAGCTGTGACTCACTCACAGTTGTTTGGAGATGGGTGTTTTGGGTTTGTTTTGCTTTGTTTTACCAAGTACTTAGCCATTTGTGACCGCTTAGAAGTTAGGTCTCCCTCTCTCATTCATTTTAATTAAACTATTTTTGAGATAATAGTAGATTTAAGAAATAATGAAGAGCAGTCCTTTGTACTGGTTGTTCTGTCTATCTTGGCTACATTTCTTTAAAATACTCATCAGCCTAACTCTACTCCTTACAGGTATTTGCTTGAATGTCACCTTTCCACAAAGTCCTTGTGCTTTTCCCTGCTCAGTTTTTTTCTGTAGAACTTAATATCATCCATATACTATTTAGCTTGTATTTCAGAAGTAGTATCTTGCATATTACAGCACATAACTAAGATGTGGACATGGGCACAATCAGTCTATAGAAGACTCCACCCCCACCAGGATCCCTACTTTCAGACGCCTTTAATAGAAGTGCTGCTGCTTCTCTTCCTCTCCTTCTTATCCTGAATCTTTGACAACCATAGCCTCTCTCCTTGCTGCTATTTATATTATACTTAGAACACTATTATCACTGTATTACAAATTGGATCAAAAATGTGTTCAGAGGTGAGGCTTTTGGAAAGGTGATTAGGTTGTGGGTTTTAACCTCATTAATGAAGCAATCCATTGGCGAGTTTATAGCTGAATGTGCTGTAGGAGGGAGGGCCTTATTAGAGCAGGTGGGCCCAGGAGTGGGGATGTGTGAGCTGGAAGGGTTTACTTTTTCCTGTACTAACTGGGGAGCAAACCAAGGGCCTTTGCATTGAACTTTAATCCAGCCTGCTCTTACTTTTTATTTTGAGACACAGTCTTGGTAAGTCATCAAGTTGCCCAGGCTGGGCTTGAACTTGCAGTCCTCTTGCCTCAGCCTCTTGGAGTGCTGAAATTACAGGCTTAGACTACCATACCCAGCTTGGAAGGGTATATTCTTACCTCCAGCCCCTTTCTTTTTCTCTGGCGTTTTTTGCTTTTTCTTCCTTGGTGCCAGTGAGTTGTGCAGCTTTCCTCTGCCATGTGTTTCTGTTACAATGTTTTTGTCTTGGAGCCAGCTGACCATGGACTGAAACCTCTGAAACAGTGAGTTGAAACAAACGTTTCCTCCTTTAATTGTGTATGTCGTGGCTGGGGATTTAGCTCAGCGGCACAGTGCCTGCCTGGCGAGCGCAGGGTTGTGAGTTCAATTCCAGGTACCAGGAAACAAAACAAAACAAAACAAAAATTGGGTATGTCGTGTGTCAGGTATTTAGTCACAGTGATGGAAAGGTGACTGATACACATTTTTAAAGAAAATTAATGATACTGGATATGTTTAGAAAACTATTTAGAATGTGAAAAACAAAAGGAAAAAACTCCACATAATATATGAAGAAAAATAACAGCGTGTTTATCATAAAGGAAAGACATTTCAGAGAAGTAAATATAGCTGTCTTTAAGATTTTTGGGGGGCTATCACATATTTCAGAGTTTTCTGTAGGAAGCATGGATGTATGTTTTTAAAAAGAGATTCCATTTCAATTTTAGGAAGAACTTTTCAAATTAGGAAAACTATTACAAATGACAACAGGAGGTAAATTCCCTTGGTTGAAGTAAATAGGGGTTAAACATTCCTAGTAATGATTCAAGGATTTTCTGGAGGTTTAAATTTGATTATTTTTTCCATACTGATATTATATAAAGTTCTCTTTTATTTTTATTGACTTCTTTTATATTATTTTTAATCAAGAACTGATTTTTTCTATGCTATTTTAAGCCAAGGTTCAGTTAGAAAGAATAATACAGATAGATCTCATGCAGATTTTGCTCCGTTTCTTCCAATGGTAAGATTTTACAAAATCAGAATAACTAGCATACTCACACAAATCCAATAACTTTACTCAGATTTTCCAAGGTTTTTTATATAAACCTTGTGTATATATTAAAAATAAAGTAAATTCTAAACAATTTAACCAGATCTAAGTTCTTGCATCTGCCATGATAGTCAAGATCTAAGCAGTTCCAACACCACATGCATCTGTTATGTTTTAACCAGCACCACTGCTCCTGCCCTCTCCACCCTTTCTCTCAGCAGTCTCTAACCCCTTACAATAACTAATCTGTCTTCATTTTTGTCATTTCAAACATGTTACATAGAGGGAATCAGCATGACGTACCCTTTGGGAATTACTTCTGTCACACAGTGTAATTCTCTGAAGTTCATCGAAATTCTTTCTTATGTTGATAGTTTGTTTCTGTCATTGCTAAGTCCTATCCAGTGGAATAGATTCCATGGTATGTATTTCTCACATTTGTTAAATCACTCAACTGTTCAAGAAAACCTGGCTGATTCCAGATTTTAGCTCTTGAAATGCTCTGAAAATTCACATAAGATTTTTTGTGAACACAAATTTTTCTTTCTCTGGAGATTTCTCCCTGAGTACCACTGCCAGGTCACATGCTAGCTGCATGTTTAGCTTTCTTAGGAAACTGCCAAACTCTTTTTCCAGAGTGTCTGTACCACTTCATGTTTCCATCCTCTCTTTTTTAATGGCATAGTTTATCTTCTGCTCATGAAATTCTAATTGGGCTAAATGAACCGCAGTGTGGGAAGGATTCTAGAAACCTTGCTGAGATACAAAAAATAAAGTATGTTCTGTACTAATTTGGAGAAGAGAAAAATCTGTTTAACTAAACCTCTCTATATAATAAGGTCATAGAAGAGGCTACATAATAACATGGAGTACAGTTCTTCTGGATTTTCAGAGAAGTCTTTGTTAAAATTCCATATGAACCAGTGCTACTTAAAATCAAAGCCATGGGGATTTAGGAAGCAATACAAAGAATCAAAGATCTAGTTCACTGGGAGTCAAGCAGTCAAGATAGATGCTTCAATCTTGTGTACTTAAACGGCTGCTTAGAACTCATACCACCTAGATTTGTCAGAAACTTGCTTGAGACCCTTTGGCTTCCCAAACCTGCACTGATGTCCTGGAACTGCCCATGTAAACAGGACTGGAGGGGCAGCAAAGGGAATGCTGAGAACAGAAATGTCACACTCTCATTATGTCCCTTCAGAAGACACTTTGTAAATAAATATTAATTTTGATTATTTTCTCATTCTGGGTCCAATAAGCATATATGGTAAATTATAACACTTCCAGCTCCAACTACTATTTTTTGAGTCTTTTCTCTGTGCTAGGAGCAGAGATAAATTATATATACTATATGCAGCCCTCAAAACAATCCTACAAAAGAAGTATATTATATCTCTAATGGGTAAACAAGGGACTGGTCATCAGGTGTTAACTATATGCATTTATTAGACTAGTTCATAAACTTGATCCAAAACCATTATCAATTTCCATGCTGCCATTACTGGAAGAGGCCCTCAGCTCTTACTTTCACCCGAACTTAATGATGTCCTCCATCCATCACGGTTCATTATAGACCATTTGATGGGGGGGAGTGATGGTAGAGGGACAGTGGCTTAGGATATGAAAATATAATAATCAGAATTATAATGACAATATTTTTATTATGTCTCCACTTATTGAGTTCCTTCTGTGTTCCAGTTTCCCTGCTGTGTTTGATAAAGCTCTTGAGTAGTTATACATTATTGTTATGGCTGTAAAAACAGCCACATAAATGGATGAGAGGACAGGATTGGAGGTGTATGTAGAGTGATTTCCCATGGTGCCACAAACCTAGAAAGGGACCATTCTTGGATTTAAGCAACTATCTCTGGCTCCAAAATCCTTATTCTGTGTGTCTGCCTTTTTGTCTCCCCATATGTTAGTGTAAAAGATACACACACACAATTATGTGGATGTTTCCGAGTATTAAAGACATTAAAGACTCAGGCTTTGTTATTTGTATGGCTTATGAAATATGGGGCAGATGATGATACATGTTTTACAAGCATAGTTACACTAAGAATTCATTCATCTCTGTATTCGTGATGAAAAAGATTGCATTCTTAAGCCTTTAAAAGGTGAATTTAGCGGTATAAAAATTAACTTTTTTGATGATACAAGGTAAACCATTACCTTCCAGTAATAATTCTGAGAGTTTCTTTTCTTTTTCTAATTCCTGAAGCAAAACTTTGGGTAGTTGTCTTCAACAGTAAAGGGTGAAATCACAATAGATGATGCAGAAATCCAGAAAAGCACGTGTAACTACTTTGAGAACTTCTCCTCTAAAGAAATGGAAAATTCAGAACAAAAGGATAGATTCCTACATATATGTGAATTATCAAAACTGGATCAAGAAGATATAAAAATCATGAATAATCCAGTACCAGTCAATGAAATTAAAGGAGAATAAAAAAAAACTCTACCAATTCAGGAGAGTCCAGATCCTGACAGATTCACTGCCAATTTCTATAAGAACTTTAGAGAAGATGCAATGCTAGTACTCCTCTAATTGTTTAATGAAATTGAAAAGGAAACCATACTCCCAAAGTCAGTCCCGGAAGCAAGAATTACCTTGATAAAAGTGAATTGCAGGCCAATAGCTTTAATGATCCTAGATGCAAAAATCCTCAATAAGATATTGGCAAACAGAATGCAGGAAATCCTGAAAAAGATTACACACCATGACCAAGTAGGATTCATTCCAGGGATGCAGGTATGCTTCAACATATGCAAATCAATAAATGTAATACATCGCATTAACAGAAACAAGAACAAAAGCATGACCATCTTAATAGATGCAGAAAAAACATTTGAAAAATCCAACATGCATTCATAATAAAACCATAAAGATATAGACATTGTAAAATGAAAGGAAAACGTTGAAGAGTAAAGGGCAACTAGGATGTGAGAAGAGAGGAGGGAAAGAAGGAGAAATTTTGTATGTATGTATACACAGGATAGTTAACATAGCTGATCTACTGTCTTCTATTTCTTTTCTGAAAGAAACACTTAATGAGTCCTTGATTGATCAATAATGCATGTCTCTATTTGTTTTCATGAGAAACCACTTTGAAGATATCAATATGTAATACAAGAAGCATTGTTAACTTCCTACCACCTTGTCTGCAACTGTATTGTTTGTATTGCTCTTTTGCTATTTTGTAAATGGTTGTCTGTCTGTGAATGCTTTCCTACTTTTATTTTTAAAATAAAAAAAAGAATTGGAGTCTCAGAGTGGAGGATGAGGTAGGATATAAAAAATACAAAGTATATAGAGAAGATGCAAAGAAAATGAGATTTTTAAAGTTGTACTGTCTGGGATGCTTTCCTCATTGCTGAGACAAAATACATAACACCCAAAGTTAAAGAAGGAAAGGTTTATTTTGGCTCACAGTTTGTAGAGGTTTCAGTTCATAATTGGCTGGCTCCAAGGCAGGGTGTCTGGGCAGAAGGCCATCACAAAGGAGAAACAGTTTATGGCAGGCAGAAGGCAGAAGGCAGAAGGCAGAAGGCAGCAAGCAGAAAGTAACAAGTGATAAAAAAAAAGAAGTAAAGAAAATTGCAATGCAGGTTTTTTAACTCAATCTAGTAAAAGCCATCCTCTACAAACCAAAAGCCAACACCATACTAAATGGATAAAAGCAGGAAACATTCACTTTAAAAATAGAACAAGAACACCTACTATCACCACTCCCATTCACCAGAGTTCTTGAAGCATTAGCCAGAGCAATTAGACAAGAGAAAGAAATAAAACAAATATGGATAGGAAAGGAGGAAGCTAAAATATTATTTGCTAAAGGCATAATTCTCTATATAGAAGACTTGCAAAACTCTATCAGAGTCCTAGAATTAATAACCAAATTTGGTAGTGTAACAGGACACAAAATCAACACTCAAAAATCAATAGCATTCCAGTACACCAATAACAAACTTACTAAGAGAGAAATTGGGGAAACAACACTTCACAATAGCATCAAGAGAAATGAAATACTTAGGAGTTAACCTACCAAGGAAATGAAAGACCTCTACAGTGAAACTGTAGTACTCTAGGAAAGAAGATTGAAGAGGATATCAGAAAACAGAAAGATATCCTCTGTTCCTGGATAGGCAGAACCAACATAGTGAGAAAGATTATCATATCTGTGATAGATATAATAACATGTGTCCACGCTGATATGGTAAGAAATTTCTTGGAGTGCTAGGTTGAGGACTCTGAGATCGTATGGACATTTAATGAGCAAAAACATTATGATCAATTATATTTAAAACTTATGTGAGCATTTCTGCCTTCCCTCATTTGGGAAAATAATGGGCCTCAGAATTCCAGGCAAAGTTGGATTATCTCATTTGAACTGATTACTCACCCCCCCATACCCACAATGAATCAACATTGTGTTTTCAGAAAAATCATGGGAGATGACTTTCTGTGTCCTTCCTAGTATCAACATTTTTCAAAGAGTATCCATGACATCAATTGACAGTTTTAATTGGTAATTACATGTGATATTTAATGGATGTATTTTAATTTGGCCATTATCTGTCCTTTATAACAGGAAAACAACTTAATTTGGTGACAGATCTATCCCAATCACCACTGTGGCTTGCACCTACATCTTGCTCACACCCTATAGAGACTTCTAGACAAAGTAACAAGCACCTAATAAATAGATATTAAATAAAAATAATTCTAAATGATATGGCAAGAGGAACAAGGAGGCTGAAAATAGGGAAGTATTAAGATAAAATTCTTGGGTTGAATTTACGCGACATTTAGGAAATATAGAATGGGCAAGGGTACTTCTCCATTTTATTGCCACTTCTTGAAGGAGGCCTGTGTAATTCATCTGATGCTTCCCTCCTTGTGACTCAGGTTGACATCCCAGATTCATGATAATGTAAGTTTACAGCACTCCAGATCAACATATATTCTCCACTGTGCCTGCAGTCCTCTTTCCCCCTTGCTGCTTTCTCAGACGGCAGGGTTAATCCCCAGCAGGCGCCATATAGGGGAGCACTATAAGAGCCTTGTTCCAGATAAACAGTGTCAGTTATGCAGCCATCCCAATGTGCATTGCCTCATGAATTTGTGCTCACAAAACCTTCTCACGGCCATTTGCTGGTGGCCTCTAGGAAAATATAGTGTGTTTAACAGCAGAACTACAAAGGCCATGACTTTGCAAAATGAACTATGTTTATTTTTATCAAAATAATCTTATACTGATCACACAAGTATTTTTTATTGTTTGTAGATAAAATGTATGTAAATGCTCACTCTGCATACCATGTAACCTTACTCTGCCTACCAGGCATACATGCATACCATGTAACCTGATCACTGGTAAGCTTTCCTAAACCCTACCAGGTAGCTACTACCATTGTTTCTAATTTCTAGTTGGGGAAATGAGTCCTAAGGAACAGAAAGAGTGTCTAATCGTGTAGGTAATAAGTGGTGGTGCCTAGTTTAAACCAAAGGCTCTCTGATACCAGTGTTTGAATTGCTCCTGTCACCATATAGCATCGCTTCCTGCACAGAAACAGCAGTTGACATCTTCCTGTTTACCTGGCTGATTTAACAATCATTCCTAGTAGCTGGTTGCCTGGGGAGCTGTGCCAACCCTGCAGAGCAAATGTTGGGAATTTAGTTTTATAACTTGAACAAAATCCCTATGTCAGGGAGAGTGCCAGAGAAATGGTATTGGGTTACCCCCCCTTCCTTTTTCCAATCCTTTATTCTGGTCTTAAAACTGCTTGGTTGTAACTAATAAATGTTACTGGGTGAATAAATGTTCACCCAATATACCATTTTTGACATAAATAATGTAATGTCCAAACAATGCAAGAACTGCCTTAAATAAAACATGTGGATGCTGGGTCTTTCTGGTAATAATTTGGAGAATATCAATAATGTTGTCAGTTTAACAACCAAACATACTCTCTGCCCTTTTCATCTTCCTGGTGATATGAGAGGAGGAAAAAGGCACCCCTTCATCACAGAAAGCATTTATTCCCCACCACTGTTTTGAGTTGTCTTAGGCCCTCCACCTTTAATTTTAGAAAGAAGTAAATGAATGTCCATGTCACTCTTCTAAAACCCTGAGGAAGGCTGTGTGTTTAGTGAATAAGGATGTTTGTTGGATCTCAAGTCACATTAGGTGAACCGGAATCTGGGCTGGGAGACTTGGAGCAGCCTGCTTTCTTTCTCTCGGCCTCTGCGTGTTTTTATAAAGTGGAGATAATTGCACTCATTTCAGAAAGTGGCTGTGGAGATTAAGTAGATCATGAACAGGTGTTAGTATATTAAGCAACCTAAATTTCATGGAGGCACAAGTAGGAAAGGGTTAGCTCATTTTTTTTTCTCCATATACAATCTTCCATTCCTTGCTCCCAGTGACCTCACTGGAGCCTCGGGCTGTAGGTATGAAGTTGATAAAAATATATAGTGAACATTTAAATTAAAAGTATTTATTACAGGAACAGATATTTTATCATTAATCTGCTTCAAAATAATCCCCTCACTTTGAACACACTTATCTCAGTGCTCTTGTCATTTTCTGAAGCAGTTTTGGAGGTCCTCCTTCATGTCTTTAGAAAGCATGGTCAAAAATATGGTTACTGCTAGTGCCAAAGGCAGGCTCATAATGAAAGTGTGTCTTCATCCAGTTTATTTACTAGAACTGTTACCATGAGACTTCTGGCTCTTTCTGTAAGTCAGAATGACCATGAAAAGAAAACACTTTGAAGTGATTCAAGACCTCAAGGCAGCTGCAACAGTGCAACTGAAGACACTCATGAAAGAGGACTTCCAGAACTGCTTCAGAGAGTGGCATGCATGATGGGATGAGTGTGTTCAAAGTGAGAGGGGGAGGCCGAGCATGGTGATGCATGCCTGTAATCCCAGAATGCAGGACGCTGAGGCAGGAGGATCACCGTGAGTTCAAGGCCAGCCTGGGCTACATAGTGAATTCAAGGCTAGCCTCAATTACATAGTGAGACCCTGTAGCAAAAAAGCAAAAACAAAGTGAGAGGATAGTATTTGAGATGGATTAATGGCAATGTGTCTCTTATTGTAATAAGTTTTGAAAATTTAAACACTTACTGTATTTTTCAATCATATCATGATTGAAAATCATATCATATCAATCATCTCATCACTTAGTGATGAGAACAATTTTATTGTCATAATCACTTTGTCCTGGTTTTCCTCCACAGGTGACCCTGAGAGAAGATTGTGGGTGTAGTTGCTCTGTCTGGGTACTATTAGTAAAGAAACGGGAAAGAGAAACAAGAAATAAAAATCAACGACACTTTTGTTATGAGCAAGTCATTTCTGTGGGCCCCGGGGCTCCATCTCTCTGAAGTGCCCTGTGGAGCATTCCCTAGACCATGCTCTCTAGGTGAAATGCCATACAGTAACGGCTGTTGGCTTCACAAATTGATTCCCTTGACTGATCCAAGACTTCCATCCTCTTGTTAACTCCAAAGGCTTGACAACTGTCTGTGCCTTCCCTTGAGACTTGTCATGGGTCAAGTCTACTCTGTCACTCCACTTGCCAATAACCAATGAATGACCGATACAGAGAGTACAAGAAGCCCATCCTTTGCCTCAGCCATGGCCAATTCCTCTGGACAGTTTGTGCCCCATTGCCTTGTTCCTCACATAGGTCAGGGTAAGCCTGGACTTCCCTGTGGTCATGTCCTAGCTGTGCTCTGTTTTTCCTGTACATTGTTTCACTCCTTCGTTCACAGGTTCTGAGACTTCTCCATCTCTAAATCTCGTGCTTCTGAATCACTTTTCTCAGTGTGTCTTTATGGAACTTGACCTAAGATAGGGCAATTATTCAACAGTGCTCATCTCCCATTGCTTGAGGGTTTGGAGGTGCTGCCTTGCTCCTGACCATAGCTTATTGTTGCTGGGGCCTCTCTGCTCCCTCATGGAGTGATCTCAGCGGGAAGGCTTGAGTTGGGTGAAGTTTCTTGACATGCGGGATGTGTGCCAGGCTCAGCGTGCAAGATGGCACCACTATGTCCCTGCGCTTTTTCTCTTGCTGATGTTGGCACCATGATCAGAAAACTGATACAGAGGGTATCAGTACGGGACGGGACTCTTGGCTTCCTGTTCTTCTCATGCTCCCAAAGTTTAAGAACAAGCTGCCCAATTCTTCCAGGCATTTTTCTATTGGGTTCTATGTTGGGAGTGGGTAGAAGGTGGGCTCTGGAATCCTGAGATTTTTCTCTTGGCTTTTGGCAGTCTGCCGGGTAATGGAGACCAGTGTCTCTTTGTTACAACTGGCCTTCAACCCCTGCTTGAAAACATTCTTCTCTTGGTTTATGGAACAGCCATTGGGCCAACAATCATCCTGACTCAGCCGCTCTTAACTCTTCTGTTTACACTGGCCAGAGCAGATGGCAGGCAGTGGGGTCAGAGGACTACTTCAGCAACCGGGCTTTGTGAATAAGGGATTACTTATAACCTTTGGGACTTTAGATGGTTTCTAGTAGTTTCGGAAAACATTTAATTTAATGTTCTTTTATATATCTAAGTTAATACTTAAACACTCATTAAATGGCAGCTGTTATTTTAATATAATATCAGCATCTGACATTGCTTTAATGATATAATGCAGCATGTTTAATGAAAGACCAAAGGCCGGAGAACTGGGGTAGTTGGGCCACCCTGGTCTCAACTCTGATTTTTTGGAAGTCATTTCACCTTTCTAGAGATTGTGTTCACAGCCACTTGGACAATAAAAGTTGATTTCCACATCCCTCAGATTGTTTACATGCTAAACATATTGGAAAGCATAGGATAATGAGATTCCAGGTAGCAAGGACTAAAGCCACCTGATTTTAAGAGAATCTACCCCAAACTAGTTTCCCCTTTCCTTTAGAGATTCCATGCCAATCCCACAGCTGCTGTGGCCTGGGCCTGACTCATTTTTGGCAAACAGATGCTGTGCTAAATGATGACAGAATGATAAATGTATGTAAATATTTCATATGGAAGTGAAGTCAATATGGACAAGCGCAAAAGACACAGTTCCAAGACCGGGAAACCAGGCTATGCATAGTCACAGCAGAGAACGATGCGGGTGTTAGAGTGGATCAGAAGCTAAAACAAGCCTTAGGCTCTTATTTAAAAGCTTACCAGAAACTCTTAATAGGCATGGGCCATGAATAATTTGCCATTCTTCTCTGACTTCACAATGCAGTACGCTATCAACTGGATGAGGCGTGCTGGAGAGGGAGTGTGCTTGAGTTCCGGTTAATGCTCCCCTGACCCTGACCTCGCCCCTCCGGCCTCTACGATCCTTGGTGGTCCAGGTGGCCTGGATAGGTGTGCATCTGTTCACAGGATGGCTACAGATGATGTGAGATTGCGTATGTGAGAGTGTTTGGAAAGTGTACTAAGGCTGTACTGGTATAAGGGAATTTTAAACAAATGCTAATAAAAGGATGGAAAATACTGGAAGAAAGCAAGTTAAAAAAAAAAAAAAACTTGGAGAAAAGGGAGCCAGAAGTTCTATTTTATCACACTGTCTGCAAGGAGCAAATTGTCTAAACAGAGAGCAGTGGAGGGGGAAGGAGTTGAGGTGAGGGGGGAGGAAAGGGAGGGAAGCCAAAGGAGATGAGTCGAGGGAAGAGGGGAGGAAAGAGAATGTTAATGGGGGATGAGATGAGGGATTTATTAAGAGGCCTACATGACATAAACAATGGTCAGGCTGTCAGCGTTGGTCTAGATGGCTCTGCAAGGCTCCACAAGCTGAAGCTTTAAAGGCAAATATTGAGTGGTTCAGACATTCTCTTGCCAAGTGCCAGGGAGTTTGGGTTAGCTCCCCTGTGAGTCCCTTCCAAATAGCCAGTGGTCAGTGCATGAAAGCAGTCCTCTAAATAAAAAACAGGGACAAGTCAAACTATTTCAGAAAATCAGAATTCTCTATTATCGAAAATTCCAACTGTATCATAAGGAAACAGAATGAAATATTGACTCTCCTTGTGCATGTCCCCCAGCTTCAATATTATCATTATTCTGGAAAGACTTATCCTTTAAAATGCTCTTGAATTTCAAAAACTATATGTGAAAATAACTTTAAATAAGTATATTATAGTCTACAGCCATACCACCCTGAATGTGCCCAGTCTCGCCTGATCTTGGAAGCTAAATAAGTATATTATAGAATAATATAGAGAATTATAGCATAAATAGAATAATTTCATGTAAGTTTAAGAATAAAAACATCCAGACTGTAGTTAATATTTCATTTCCTTTCTTTTTATCATTGGAAAGTGTGCTGTCTTTCTCTTCCCACCTCTCTTCTCCCCCTAAGATTTTCATTTTCTGATCCATTTGATGATAATTTATGATCGTAGCCATTTTAAATATTTCACAGTATATTTCCTTGGAATAGGGATATGCTTTTACATGACCAAGGTGCGGTTCTCAACTTCATACATCTATACTGACCCAGTTTTACCATATTTCTAATGTATTAACTGACTCAATGGGGTCTTTTTCACTTTTTTTTTTTTTATTTTAAGGATAAAAGGAGGGAAACATTAACAGACATACAACATTTTACAACATATCACAAGCACAATACAGACAATACA
>NW_004955421.1:19928973-19944638 GCF_000276665.1 Chinchilla lanigera | reverse complement strand
AGTTGAATGGGAATTGCATTGAATCTGTACAGTAGCTTTGGGAGTATGGCCATTTTCACAATGTTGGTTCTTCCTATTCAATGGGGTCTTTTATGTAGCATTTTCCCTCCTCCACTGCAGGCTCCTGTTGGAGTCAGGTATTCCTCCGAGTTGTCACATCTGTTTGCCTTCACAGCCTCTATTTATTTCTTTACAACACTGACAACTTAAAAAGTACAGTCCTCCTCCATAGCCATTTGTTTAAATAGAACACTCTTCATTAGGCTTTGTCTCATGCTCCCTCATGATTAGATTCAGGTTACACTTTCTTGGCCAGAACACTGCCTAGGTGATGGCCTATTCCTCTCAGAGTGTCATGTCTAGATGTAGGACACTCATCTGTCACTAATTGGCAGTGCTAATTTTGTTCACTTGGTCAAGGTGTTGTCTGATTTCTCCACTGTATAGTTAGCACTTTCCCTTGCAAGAGATAATCAATCTGTAGGGGAGTCAAGTTAATAGCTGCTACATATTCTACTCCTTATCAAATTTCCCCTTGGCACGCATTCATAAATCTTGTCCAAAATAATCTTTACTATAAGGCTGTAAATTTCAGATTTTCTAACTTAATACTCCTTCCACATTTATTAGCCAGCACATGACAGCATGGTATCTACTGTAAGCATCTACTTCTCTGTCTCTGTCCATCTGTCTCTGTCAGTCTCTGTGTCTGTCTGTCTGTCTGTCTCTCCCTCTCTGCCCCATTAGTAGGGGAGAATGCATTACTTTTTTCCAAAAGTGGTTCTTAATAGAGTACTGTAAATAAATATTTTCATGCTCTATGCATTAGGTATTCTCATTGCTACCACAGTGTGGCACAGCTAGGTGATACACACACATTTACAGATACGGATTTATGTGTAAATACTTGCATAATACTTATGTACTTCAATATGTACACATACACATGCAAATGCATATGCAAATCTCTGAGTCTATGAATTCACACCAATACCCACAATTTCTAAACCATCCTTATAGGGTTCTTGTTTTTCCTCACTTTTATTTGTTATGTACATTCTTTTTATTGAGAACTCTGGTGCCCAGATTTATTAATAATCTCAGCTCTAAGCGCATCCAAAATGTTTACCCAGAGTTTCCCACACCACTACCAAAACCAAGTCTATTAAAAGTAATTCCGGGTTTGTTTAGACTATTTGCTTCTTCCCGTCCCACTCTGCTTCAAACTAAATTGTGCGCTCAGTTCCTCCCTTCCTTTTCTTTCCTTCCCCTTTCCTTTCCTTTCTCCCTGCCTTTTTCCTTCTCATTCTTTTCTTCTTTTGTTCTCCTTCTCTTCCTTTTTTCCTTCCATTCCACTTAAGTGAGTATTGCATTTATTTGAAATACAATTGGGTTCATGTAGCTCATGTTGCTTTTGGTTTTATTCCTTTTCCTTTTGCTCTTGTTTATTTACTCATTAATATGTAGAAGACTAATGGTTTGGAGAATGAACACTGTATATAGAAAGGAATATTCAGAAATGCCCCTTTCTTCTCTATTTCCTCAACTCCTTTCCCAGCTAATCACAAGAATGTATATGCACAGAAAGGTACACCTTCAACACAATAATATGATTGCCCATGCAGCAGGCAGAACGGAGTGGAGTTAGAGGGGAACTGATTGACTGGCCAGTAGGTAAGATTATGCCGGAGCCAGTGATAATATTGTACAGTGAACTGAGGAGCACAACTGATCACACTCTTAAGCACTTAATGTTAAAAGTTTTTCCAAGGTCATTAAGACATAAAGAAGCATTTCCCATGCATATTTTGCAGAACACCAATCTCATGAGATGAGAGGAGGGAAAATGTATTCCTCTTCAAATAAATATGGATGATATGATGTTTTTGATCTTCCTCTTGGACCTCTTTTTTTTTTTTTTTTTTTTTTGTGGTACTGGGAATCAAACTCATGACCTCGTGCTTGCCAGGCAGGTGCTGTGCCACTGAGCTAAATCCCCAGCCCCATCTTGGACCTCTTTATATCAAGAACCTATGCTCTCATACTTCAGATAGAATTTTTTGAAAGAATATTTGCTGTAAACATCATTCAGAACTAGTCTCCACGGGGACAAATTTTTGGAAATCTGAGTCCATTCATTGACTCAGCAAATGTTTTTGGAACACTTGGGGTTTTGGTGGGTGCTGCTTTCAGTGCCATAGACGGAGAGCCAGCAAAATAAATGGGGTTCCTGTGCTGTGGAACTTCTATTTAGCAGGGCTGGAAAGGAGGAAGTTCACAGATATCTTGGGGCCTACTATTGGAAAGATGAATAAAGTCTGACATTTTTTTTCTTGTTTTTGAAAGACTCCAAAATGCTGACACAAAAGCAAAGATAATGGAGAAATAAATGCTTGAGCTAACCTGATGGTAAGTATCAGGTAAAAAACCCATAAAAAATCCCAAAAAAACATAATAAGGGCCTTCTATGGCATCAGCATCCATCTGAACACAAGCCACAAATTCAGGGGTATAAAATTTAAAAATAAGGCAAAAATTTTTGAATTTTAAATCACAGCCCCATGTTGATAAAATATTTATGAGCTCTCCTTCAATTAATTAGAATACACTATGTAACACTACAGGAAACAAATTGAAAATTTAATAAAGTAAGTTCACTTCCAATTTCTTTTGAAGAAAGAAGCTAATTATATTTAGTTCTGTAATTATAACTTTAATTAAAATATAATACAAAATATTCCATAAAGTGAAAACAGTGCTTTGTAATAAAATGGGGCCTTTAAGACAGTTTTCTCCTTAGATGAAAATTTATAATTTAAAATGAAGCCTTTAGTGTACTGTTTTCCAAAAATTTCATCCTTTAGGTATGAAATTAAACAACCTTCTTACAAAGACTAATTAATGTTTATTTACTGGTTTAAACTTATTTTCCTCTGGTTGTTGTGTGCTGAAATCACCATGCAGTTGTGTTACTTGTCTCCCTGAAGAGTTTATTTGGAGTTATATTCCCCTCAAGTCATCATTTGAAGCACATCCCTTTTGGGTTTGAACATGGCTTAAACTTTCAGCGACTTCAAACTTGAAAGCTCAGGTGCTGTTAGAAGTGTGTTCACATATTAGTCCCCTTCACCTGCCTGGCACCAAGATGCTTTGATTGCTCCAGGCAGACATCCAGGTGGAAGGAAATTTAGAACCTCACAAATGAAATTAGGAAGGTGATGAAATGACCTAGTGATGTTTTTAATAATCATTTGTTCTCCAACGTTTCTCAGAGGAATAGCTGACTAAGAGTTTGCCTGGATTCTACCCTTAAATTCTGAAACCGTGTACAGTGAGCTGAGGGGTACAATGGATGAAACTTTCAGGTATTTAAGGTTAAATTTTTTTCTAAATGTGGAGTCATTTGCCATGATGAAAGTCTTATCCATTTCTAAAGGCCTTTCACACCACTCCTTCATTTGAAAGCTTCTCTGCTTTTACCCAAATCACAGAGGTTTATGGAAAGGAAATGCCAAGCTTAAAAAACTTACATATTTGGAGAAAAACCAAAAAAAAAAAAAAAAATTAAAAATAAGGGGGCTGGGGATTTAGCTCAGCTGCAAAAACGCCTGCTTGGCATGCGCAAGGTCGTGAGTTCGGTTCCCGGTACCAGAGAAAAACCAAAAAAAACCCTTACATATTTTCTCCTCAACATCTCTTTATACTTTAGCATTCAGGGAAAGTTTCACTTGCTTTTCATGTGAATCAATTCAACATGACTACATATATTCATTGAATGTGTACTGTATATTATTATACTTACAGTGCAAAAACATCTCCCTGAATATTTGTTTAATTCAGCTTTCTACACTACCACTGGCCCAACCTGAATATTCAGATCCAGTATGACTAGTGTGGATCTCAGGTAATTTTTGTTCATTTAGCTTTAGAAACATTGTACTGGGTGTTCCCTGCCCTTCAGCGTCGATATAACCCTTAGCTCTAAGGACAGTACCACTGTAGCCATTGATGTGCTCAGTGAAGGGACAGCGTAAACATCATTATCTTTTGCTTCCACTGGGGAACCGATTGTTTCTTGCTTCTTCAGGAGTGGAGATGGTGGAGTAGGTAGGAGAAGGGAATTCTCAGCTCTTTGGGTGTGGAGGTAAAGGTTCCATTGCCTATTATGTAGGTCCCAGGAAGTAGGAGGAGGAGTACAAAACAATAAAGAGAGTTTGACTGGGGTATGAGGAGTGCAAGGCAATGACGTGCTCAGGATTAGGTTTTTGCTTGCTGATTTGTTTTAAGGCCTGTGGGTATAGGTGCCATTCCTAGAACACCAACCTTGAGCTAGCATTTCCGATTTCCTAATCTTTGCAGAAAGGATTGGTGGCTTTGAGCAGGGACTTTATATACTTAATCTTGGTCTCCTTCATTCTGTCTACCTTAAAGTCTGCATATACGGATATACTAATGTTTCCATATGTTTAATTATGATGGATAAAAATAGTTGGAAGAGTAAATTTTGCTCAGTTGAACAAGTCCAACCACAGCAGAAATGTATTTATGAAAGGTTCAACACCTCTTCTGCTGCCCCAGTTCACTCTCTTGGAATAATGAGTGTGAACAACTTGGTACAAATATTTTCATATCTTTTGTGTTGGGTAGATTTCAGTGTTTTTTATACCAAATGGTAGTGTACTAAACACAGTACTGTTCATCTTCTTTTTAGGTTTTGGAAAAGCCTATCCTCTCTGCAGGGCCTGACTGCTGGTAGAAAGCACAGACTCTAGCCAGGGTGTCCCGAGGGAGACTCCCTCTATGGCCATCACAGCTCCAGCTCCTGAGCAGGAAGCCTCCAACACAGTGGCTTGGGTGGCAGAAGCGTTTGCCCCCCAGAGGACGTTGGCAATACCCGGAGGCGTTTGTGCTGTTACCCTGAGAGTGGGCTCTTCTAGCATTTTGTGACTAGAGGGCTCCAAACCATCCTACAAGGCACATAGCAGCCACGGCACCTGAGTCACACCCTGGGTCCTGGAAATAATTACACAGCCCCAAATGTTAAAAGTGCCAGATTGAGAAAGCCCAGAACAGAGAAATAATGAGGACTCGGTCCTTGGAAAAAGAGGGTTTGTTCACACTCTTGTGGGGAATTCTGCCAGGAAACAATATATAGCTGTGTCTCTTTCACCAGTCCAGGGTTTTTCAGTGTACAATGCTCTTATACACTGTGACTCTTATACTCTGTGACTCAGGGCAAGTTACCTTCTAAGCCTTGGTTTGCTGAGTAAATTACCTAATAGCACCCATTTCTCAGGGCTACTGTCAGGTTCATTGAGGGGGTAGACTGTGCCCACACCTGGACAGTACTCGGCATGTGTAAGTAGTTAAATCATTTGTGATACGGATTTCGTCATATAAACAGAGCTACTCTGAAATTTGAGTTAGGGAAATGGAGGCTTATGCAGTTATTGGAAGTGTGAGATGGTAAAGTCATTTTGAATCATCACAGCCTGGATGCTTGAACTGGTGGGTCCTGGATGTCCACACTGCTGTAATTCTGCAAGGCCAATTCATGCTTTGCAGAGCTGGCCTTGCCATGGGAAAGGAGTCTCCAAAAGTCGCTTCCTGCTGCTTCAGCTATGCCTTGGTCTAATCCAGGGGCTGCGCAGGAGAGTGCCCTGAAGCTACTACCAAACTCACTACCGTGATGTCCCCCGACAGTAATGATTATCTTCTCCTTCTGCTTCCCAAATCAAGTACTTGTATGTGTACTGGCAGATTCCAACCTGGACCCAACCCAAGAATGAGATTCTCTTTGTTTTTTCTTTTAGAGAGAGAGAGAGAGAGAGAGAGAGAGAGAGAGAGAGAGAGAGAGAGAGAGGGAGGGGAAGATAAACATATCCTGAAATTTGTAATTCTGATTTCTCCTCTGCAATGTAGAGGACATCACAGAGGACAAGGCAATAAAGCTGAAGTGACACCACACAGGTCAGCATACTGACTGTGATTATGGTAACTCTGCCATTCTTTGAATAGAATTATCCTCACTTTCTAGATGAGAAAATTGCCATTCACAGAGGTGACATGATTCATCAGAAAATCTAATCTGTGGCAGACCTAGACTTCAAATTCAATGTTACCTCACCGAACATTATCTCCAAGATGGGGAATCACTAAAGGAACTGAAAGACCTATTTTTCCCAAATATCTTTTTTTCCAGAACTCTAAATCTTTCAATCATTCATTTGGGTTAAAATATTGCATTCTTCTTTTAAAGTAGTAGTAAAGTTAGAGAGAGGACTAGGTGTAAAGACACTTTTAATTATTGACATTTAAACCAAAATGTCTTCTTTTAAAAACAAATCAAATTAAGGTATTATGTGAAAGACATCCATTCTTTTTGGGTGGTTTCCTATAAAGCAATGTTAGGGAAAGAGAGTGGGCTTAGAGTTTGACCTGGGGTTTGTGATTTGTTTTCTAAGTGACTTTGGACAAATTATTATCTTTGTCTGTCTCTGATAGCTCATAAATAGCATGATGATATCTTCCTCTGATATTTGATAAAATGATGAAAAAGGATAATATCAAGAGAACATAGAAAAACGTCTCTCATTTCTTTCTACATTTGTAGTGAAAATATTTGATATGTACCCCTCAGATTTTTGCCTGTTATAAGATTTAGTGAGAACATGACTTATAACAAAATATGAAAAGGGCTGGGGATATTGCTCAGTGTGAAATACTGGGTTCAATCCCCAGTACCAGAAAAAAGGGTGACTGATAGGTTAGCAAATGGGGTTATAGAAATGTGTTTTGACTGGATTAAGCCACCTTGTCAACGTAGATATTTGATCGGAGACCTAAATCATTAAATTAGTTATTTCCATAAATATATATTATAAAATTTATTGTTTGCCAGACACTGCTCTAGGAATTGGATACAAAATAGTGAGCAAAATCAACAATCATTGCTGCCAATTCTCAGGGAGGGGATATGGCTAAAGAAATCTAGGAGTAGTTGTAATCTGAGCAACTACTTTGAAGATAACAATATGCAGTATAATCACCATTGTTATTTTCCTATTATCTTGTTTTGAAAGTCTGTACCATTGTTTCTATTGTTTTTTTCTCCTTAAAATAAAGAGGAAAGAAATCTATGAGTAGATAGCCACATGGAGAGTATACAGTGATCCCTCACCTATCGCGGGAGTTACATTCCAGAGACCCCAGCGGTAGATACAAGTCTGCAAAGTAGCGGTATTATGCTTATTTCATTACTTATACATATTTTAAGGTTTTATAAACCCTTCCCACACTCCTGTGCACCTTCCCAGGGAGACTCTTTTTTCCCAAAGCCTGGGCTTCCAGCTGGGGCGGTGCCTGCAGGTGCCAGGGGTAAATGGGCTTCTCAGCTCCGAGAACAGGAGGGGCCGCTGGGGCGGGTGGGGATGGAGGGCAGGAAGGGGCTGAGGAATGGGGCGCGTGCGGAACCCAGTGCACGGCCTGCACCCCTCGCCCTGCCCAGGCCAGCTCCTAGTGCAGCCCGGGGCGAGGGGCAGTGCCACGGGCCGTCCCCGCCTATAAGCTGCTCCTGCCCAGTGCAGGTCCGCTTGTGAGGCCAGGTGGCCCTGCCAGGCTGGTGCTGGCGGTAGTGGCATACTGCATTTCCATTGTGTACGGTACCATATTCATCCACTGATGAAATACATACTGCACAGTATTTTATTTCAATTTAATATTCTTTTAATATGTTTGAATTAACATTTTTATAGTGTTTTAAATTTTTCAGGCCAACATAATTAAAATCATAAATATTATATAATATCTATCGACCACAAAATCCCACGATATAGCGAAAACTCCACGATACAGAATTAGATATATTTCCTTAAGAAACCCACGATACAGTGAAGCCACAATAGGTGAACCATGATATAGCGAGGGAGGACTGTACTTGTGGTTTTGGGAAAAGTCAAAAATTGAGATCTAAGTTTGGAGTTGAAAGCATGTAGATGGTCTTTTCCTGTGAAACTAAATGAGATCATCAAGGAAGAGACTGGACCGAGGAGAGGTCCTACGTGAGGCTCTGGGGCTGTGCCCTGTTTACAGTGAGGGCAGACAAAGGGGAAGAATGGATCTGATAACGGAGAACCAGATGGTGGTGAAGAGAAGGAGCTACCTCAAACAGAAAGTTACAAGGAATTAGACTGAATTTTGCTCCTCCTCTGCAAAGGAAAAGAAACTGGAGAACCAAGTGAGTGCGGGGGGAGGACTCTGATCAACAGGGAGCACTGTCAGACTCACCTGGAGCACGCGGTCCACGGTAACTGATGAGTCTTATGCATGTTTCAAGAGCGCATCAGTATCGCCTGGTTGGGGAGGGGCCCTTGTTAAAATCAGACTATTCCACTCATCTCTAGTTTCTGACGCCGCAGGTCAGTGATGGAGCTTGAGAGTTTGCATTTCCAGGGGAATCTCAGGCCGTTTAGATGCTGCTCGGCCAGTGAATGATCTTTGGGTACTACCGCTCTTGGACATGGTTGTCTTTGCTGCTCCGTCTAAGGTAGCACCTTGCCCTGCTGTCTCTTCCATCCACTCTCTCATGTGAATGAACCTCATTTATTTTTCATTATTGAAATCATCTTTGGCATGGATTTTGTAGAAAAGGAGATCTATTTTTTCACCATTGTTCTGCCCGTGGACACAGGGCTTAGTTTACACTTGAAACTAGAAAGAAAGAAGAAAGTAAAAGAATGAAGAAAAGAGAGAAAGAAAGAAACCCCAACAAGTATTGGTCTGTACCACCTCTGATATGCTTAATGTCTCTTTGGAACTCCTTGTAAATTTAAAAAAAAGTCACCCTTCGGCAAGTCCAAACCGTAAGATTTTAATAAAACTAGCAGATACACTGAGGGATCTGAGTGGGTTATTCCTATCTCAAAATTCATGGTAACTGACCCAGAGATTCCCTAACATGGCTATTATGTTTCAAATATGATTACATAACTTTCAAAGAAACTGTTGCTTGGAGAGCCATGGATTATTTTATTATTAATTATTTATATCTAGGCTCGCAGCTGTCACTATTTTCGACACCTCCCCAATTGAAGAAATATCAGTTAAAGGATGCTGTGGTCTTCGCTGCACTACTTAGCCTATGAACACACCCATTTGTAGTAGGCCTCCTCTAGTTCACCGAGGTTTCGCAGGAGGAGTATTTATATTCCATTCAGTTGGAAGAATGTACCTGTCAATCCAAATCCCTTAAGAAACAAACCAGGGTCACCAGGTTCCTGGTAAAGTTTTTTTCAGGAGTGTTAAGTGAAAACATCTCTGCTGGATATTCATCATTTGGCAATGACCATTTTATCACTCAGAAAATATGAATAAAAGATATTACTCTTAGTCATTAGCAACTCAGTCAGGAGAAAGAGAAAAACTGGACATTTAAGAACATTTTACTTTTTTGTCATTTCAAACTAGGTGACACTCTGAAATGATGGCTAGTCAAACGGGCAGAATCTATTAGTAACTTGAAAATAAGCGTGAAGAGATGCCAAAACCCAAAGGAATCTTAAACTTGCATTTATCAGGCATGTCACATCATTGCTACTGGTAATAAAAGCATTTTTGTTTTATGTTGCGCTGCCTACAGAGAATAATTTTTTGTACCAGAGTAAAAGGTGATATTGCAACATTCATTGCATTTTTAAAATATAAAATACCCTAAAAAGGTTGGAAATTGACGTTCATTATTTTAGAGCTCATTTAAAAGCCTGATGCATTTACAGACATTTTCCTGGTTCCTTTTTATAAAGTTCCAAAGTTCAGTAGAAGTCTGATTTTCAGAGACATTTCCTTATATGTATTTCATGTATTTTGTTGGGTCATGAGAACTAAATATTCAAGTTCTAATGATGATAGTGGTACCCAGCCAATATATTGGTGCATTTATTTTCTTCCAATGACTCAGTTGCTGGTCCTATTACATTGCTGTGATCAAAGAAACACAGAGTTGTCATTTTTAATTTTAATGAGATTTAATGAGAACTCAAAATTTCACCCCTGTTTTCTCCTTTTTTTCCCTCAAGGTCTCTAAAACACTGGTCCAATCAGAGAAAACTCAGTCTAGGAGGTAGAAGAGAAACTAAGATTCTAAAGTGTGGTTGAAATGGATTGTCACATTCATATGTACATTGATTTTTACATGACAGCATTCAAAAGAGAAACATCATGCTGTATGGTCAGTTCATGCAGTTTCCCTCATAGATATATTAAAAACAAAGTGAATCCAAAGTAGCAGCTCTTTCAGCTTGAGTTATGAAAAGTCTCTCAAGATGTAAACATGTGTTGCTACCTCCCTCATTTGATAGACGGCTAGGACAATTGAATTCCTTGAGACTATTGGAGTTAGCCCTGGAATTGTACTCAAACCATAAGAGGTTTTCACTCTACCCCTTGTGTTCTGTTAGGTGGAGCAAAAAGAGGCATAACATGTTTTAATTTTTGAGGTGGTTAGGGATCTGCACCTCTGACCATGACGGAAAGCATTACTCAAGCTAAGGCAGTATTTTCCAGAGGAGGGCCCACATATCTGTGGATAAAAGGGAAGTTGATTTAAAAACTTACATGAAGCAACACATTCTACTTTAGTGATTAGGGAGTCATTTTTTAAGGTACTCAAATGTTGCTAGAATCCAACTCTGATTTTGTGGATTAAATTCTTAGCACAAGGTGTGTGTGTGTGTGTGTGTGTGTGTGTGTGTGAGAGAGAGAGAGAGAGAGAGAGAGAGACAGAGAGAGAGAGACAGAGAGAGAGAGACAGAGAGAGAGAGAAAGAGAGAGAGAGAGCTGGGTGTGGTGGTGCATGCCTGTAATCCCAGCACTCAGGAGGGTGAGGCAGGAGGATCATTGTGAGTTCGAGACCAGCCTGGGCTACAAAGTGAGCTCAAGGCCAGCCTGAACTGCATAGAGAGACCCTGTCTCAAAAGACAAAAAGAGAGAGAGAGAGAGACAAAGAGAGAGAGACACAGAGAGAGAGAGGGAGAGAGAGGGAGAGAGAGAGAGAGAGAGAGGGAGAGTCCAAATCCATGCCCTTGGTAATCTAACTCCTCCAACTAGGCCCTACCTAGTAACAGCACATGCAGTTATGAACTCATCAATGGGTTGGTCCACAGATGAGTAAAGAGGCCCCATGACCTAATCACCTTCCAAAATCCCCATTTTTGAACACATGCAACTTCTGGGGGATATTTTAGATTTAAGCTGTAACATTTTTACCCCTGGCTTCCAAAAGGCTCGTGTTTATATCATTGTACAAAATGCATTTAGTTCATCTTTAAGAGTCACTGAAGTCTCAACAGCTCCAGCATTGCTTAAAAGTCCAACTCCAAATTCTCCTCTGAGAGTCCAGCAAACTCTTAGCTGTGAGCCCCGGCAAAAATCAAAAAGAAAGTTAGATACTTTCCACATACAATGGCACAGGGGAAACACTTTATTCTACTATTTTCTTTTTTGGTACCAGGAATCAAATTCAGGGCCTTGCACCTGCCAGGCAGGGGCTGCACTGCTGAGCTACATCCCTAGCCCGAAACACTATTCTGAAAGGTAAGAATAGGAGAATAGAAAAGAAGTAGCATTAAGCAGGACCAAAAACCAGCAATGCAAATATTAAGTCTTGGAGCTCCATGTCTAGTATCCAAGGCAAGTGATGGAGAGGTATGAGTTCCAACGGGACCCTATGCCTTGTGTATTGCCCTCCACATGGCCTTTCTTTTGGGTGACTCTTCTCACTGCCTGTGGCTTTGCTTGGCAGATATCTCACATTCCTGGCAACTGCAACTTCCTGGGGAGGGGTCCTCCATTTTACCTTCAGATTCACTCTCATAGCTTTTTAAATTGTCCTGTCATGGATTCCTATGACGTTGTCACACATTTTTGCCTGAACTCTGAGGCTGTTTGTTGAAATCTGGGTGGAAGTCTCTATAATCCCATAATTTCTACAGTCTGCATACTTGAAAAACCAGTTCCACATTTACAAAGCCAAGGTCTACCATGAACCTGAGCAGTAGCTAGGCCCTATTGGATCATGGCTGCAGTGGCCTTTCATGTTTGGATAGCTGAACTCTTGAAACTGGGGATACAATACCCTAGGCAGCCCTGATTCTGTGATGGGTGGAATCTGGCCAATTCTCAGACACCTGCAAGGTATATTTTCTATTGTCTCAAAACAGAGTACTGACTTCTTTATAATGGCATCAATCTTTTTTGTAACTACACTGTCCTTGGCTCCAACTTTATATGTCCACACAAATAACTGCAGAGAAATGTTTATAGCAGCTTTATTTTTGTTGCACTTTGAAAAATTCAATATGCTATTCAGTGGGTGATTTGGATAAATAAACTATAGAACTGAAAGGATGTGAGCTATCAAATCATGAAAAGACATGAAGGAAAGTCAACTGCATATTACTAAGTAAGATAAGCCAATATGAAAGCCTACAAATTTTATTCCAACTCTACCACTTTTTGAAAAAGGCACTGTGGAGATAGTAAATAATTGTCAGACATTAGGTGGGAGAGAAGGATGAATAGGCAGAGAGCAGAAGAGCAACAAAAGTATTCTGTGTGATCCTTTTAGAGCACATGTCTTTGTACACTTGTCTGAGGCCACAGAATGTACAATACCAAGAGTGATCCCTGATATAAACTATGGACTTTGGGCAATAATGATGTGTCAGTGTAGGTTAATTAATTGTGATGAATGAATCACTTTGTTGGATCTGTAGATAGTAAGGGGTGCTGAAAATGTTCAAATAGAGGAAGATGGGAACTATGTAATTTCTGCTCAATTTTGGTGTTATCTAAAACTTTCGTAACATATAGTTTACAACTAATAAAAAAAAGTACCTGTGGGATTCATAAACAAATATCTGAGCTTACTTCAAAATGGCCATAAAATATTCACAAAATGTTGAAAAGTCTCTGAGTTGCCTCATGAATTTGTTTTTGTTTTTCAGTTTGTTCAAATTAAGTTCCAATTAAGGTTCATGCATTGCCATTATTGATTTGTATCATGTTTTGATCCAAAGATTGTCACCTTCTTATCTTACTTTTTTCTGTAGCATTTACTTTTTGAATTAATAGCAGATTTCCTAAGGCTAGATTTTGCTATTTGCATTCTCATGGTATGATATAGGAGTTCTTCTTTCACATTTTGCTGGAATGGGAATGTTTTTAGAATTACAGATTTCGTTAGATTCAGTTTTGCTTTGTTAGTAAAAATTCTTTGTGGATAGTATGCATAGCCATCAATAATCCATTATAATTTGGCTTTTCCTGATTTTTTTTTAGTTAATGACAGTTGGTTCTTATCTAAATCATCATTTCATCATTTGTTACAAGCTGATGACACCCTGATTCTATCATTCCTTTTGCATTTATTCATGGAAATAACTGTGAGACGTGAAGTTTCCCCTCATCAGCTTTGGTTACTAAGAAAAAGCTTAAATAACAAAAACAGAACACAACTTTTGAGTTTTCCCCCTCATTAACTAATTTCAGAATAATATGGCTGCTTCCTTCACCAAAGTGATCGATAATGTAGATGTGTCACAATCTAATCCTTGCCAGGGAAAATAGTGTCACTGACTTGCTTGTATCAACTGTCAACTGTAGTATACTAATGTACTGTTGGTTCTTATTTCTATTTTGTACTTAATCAAAATAAAATGTGGCTCTTATGCTATTGCAGAACTGTTAATATTATGATCTGCATTTCTTAATTTGATAGATACAGAGTCCTCCATTCTCAAGAAACGGTCACGTAACGGATATGAGTGAAGGGGCTGGTAAAGACTGTGGCCAGTGGAAGGACGCAGCTTCTACGTGTGTGGCAGCAGTTGCACAGCTTTGGCTACTATCGCCTGCAGGAAGTAGTGTGGCAGATGAGGTAGTATGGTCATGTATTCAAAAGAACTGGTAATCTGAATTTTTATATGCTATCTCCTGACTTTAAAGGTTGTTAAATAATGTGAAATTTTAAAATACTACTGTACAAGTCAAACAAAACACATCTGCAAACATCTATTTTATGACCAGCTAGCACATTATTTCTGCAATAGGTAATTTGATACGTTGCTGTTAACTCTATCGCCTTCTGTCATTGCCTTTTGGAAGTTGGTGAGACACATGTGCTCCTCATGAGGCACCACTCTCCCTTTCAATTCCAGATTGTGACCAGTACCTTAGGAGAGCTGATTAGACCAAATGCTTCACTTTACTGATAGGCTGGCTACTGGATTCATAGAGGATAAGTGTGTTGCATATAGTCAACTGGCAGTTTGGATAGTATATACCTTAATCTGGTCAGATATCAGTGCGGTGGACCTTTCACGGTGCATCACAGCCTTTTATTAGCAAAGTACCAGTCCAGCACCATCATGCTTCTGCATAGCTTTATAGTCTTTCAGCCTCCACTTTCCCAGATTTTGGCTCCCTACATGTCCTATTGCTTGGAAGCAGAGTAGAAGAAGGGAACCAATGTTGACCTAGATTCTGTAGTGTTCTGGACCTTGTCCTATACGCTTTAAAAATTAACCATTACACAAAGTCTCCAAGATATGGGTACCTTTCTCTTTTGAGCAAATGAAAAAACAAATAGGGACTCAAACATTTCTCACTTTCCCTGGGCAACAAAGGTACTGAGTAAGAGAACCAGCCAGGTCTGTGTGACCCTCAAAGCCTATGTTCTGTCTGTGACTTCATATCACCTCTCATCTCCAAGCTCCCAATGACACCCAATGTCATTTTCTTCATTTCTTCAGCACCATAACCTCAGCCAGATGGCTCAAGCAACATTGCTGATTTCCTAGAGGACAGCCAAGGACCACAAACAGCATGTTGTCTTGAAGGTTTCTCTCCTAGCATTGCTTCTGCTCTTCCCCCTCCCTTTCAAATTACTTTTATGGAACTCATTTATTAGCCAGGACAAGCGTTCTATCTAAGTTAGGGTCCTGGCAGGAAACAGGTCAAATGCTCAAATGAGATTACTGAGTTAAATTGTACAACGGAATCATTATGTAGGTATGGCAGTGTTAGGAAAACTGCACAAAGGATTGTGAAGCACCCTATGGCTGGCAATGGCAGGGAGTCGTTACTGCTGCCCAACCACTGCTGTGGCTTTGGAAGAAGAATGCAGCCACTGCTGCCTCAGAACATGGCAGGGAAGGAGCTGGGGAATAAAGGATGTCTCCTCGATCTATCAAAAACAAACAAAGATACAGAAAAAGGTAGTGAGTGGAACTTGGAGACACAGAAAAAACAGCCCAGTTGTTCCTCTGTTTTCTATACCCTGCTTCCACCTCTGCAGATACAGACTCTGCCCTGAAGGGCACCTCTGTTGGGGAAGATCAGATACCTCGCTCTCATTCCCAGCGCTACTGCTGTCTCCCTGGCTGAATCCCAGCCAGCTAGCATCCAAACACACCTTCAGCTCTGCACTGGCAGACGTCAGAGCCTCCACCATCTGGGTCAGGCAACTGGCATTTTCAAGTTCATGCTATAAGTTCCTGAGTAGAAAACCCATCTTCTTTCACAGGCACAGCTGCACTGTGAACATCTGTACATTCCTGCTCTTCCCAGAGACCTAGACTGTGGTTTTAATTCTTTTTTTTTTTTTTTTT
>NW_004955421.1:19922119-19928873 GCF_000276665.1 Chinchilla lanigera | reverse complement strand
TATATATGTATACATATATATATATTTTTTTCTAAAGCCTCAATTTTCCAGGCTCAGAGTGCCAGTCAATTATCTTATTTTAATTTTATGAATATGCATATAAAACCCAATATTTTTTCTGGGAGAAACTACAAATTTGATCTGCAGAAAATGTGATGCTATTTCTGCTAATGGGTAAAAGTGTTGCTGAATTATACCAAAAACCAGCCAGCTAGTCTTGCGCTGTCAGAGAGTATTTTGCTTCTGGGGGAAGCAGAACTTCTTTTTCAATGTGTTATTGTTGCTTGGACAAAGAACTTGTCATATTTCTAAACAAGTAACCAAAGGTTTTGGTGGTGTTGTTTCGGTGCTGGGGACCTAACCAAGGCAGTGCTGAGCACATGCTGTGCCACAGGAGCTTTGCTCACAGCCTCAGAAGTTGGATTTTTGCCCTTGTGAATATGTAGTAAAGATACATAACCTTTTTCCCCCACAATGCATACCTGAAGTAGTCTGCTTCAGAAATCTTGTCGTTTCTGACCACATCAGAATTAACATTTCCTTCCTCATGTTAGGTCTTCTCTCATGTTATCCACAAAAATGTTACAAGTTACCTTTTGGATTTCTCAAAGTGCTTTTCTCCTAGAAGATTTGGATAACAATATCACATAAAAAATGCAAGGTGTGTCTTCCTCATTGGCAACACAGATAAGACGGATAAGTATCTTAGCCATAGTTTCAACATAGAAATGGTATCAGTATAGAAATTAAATGCTTATGCCACTAGAAATTTCTGGCAAATTAAGCTAATGTTAGACTAAAGTTAAATTGGTTTGTTAAGTGCTGTGTATTCTACTATAAATGTTGATTAGATCCTATTGATTGATGGCACTATTGAGTTCTTTTGTACACTTTCCAATTTTTGTCTAATCTGTTGAGATGGGGTAGTGGAATTTGTAGTTATAATTGTAGATTTATCAATTTTTATTTATTTTACATAGTATTTTGTAGCTGTTTTTTGGTACATACATATTTGGGGTTGCTAGAGTCTCTTGTTGGATTTACATTTTATTATTATATAATGTCCCTCTATGTTTTGGGTAATTTTCTCTGTAGTCTACTTTGTTATTAATATTATTAATGTATCCACCTCTATGCATTTGGTTAATGTTTTGAGGATATATTTTTTAAAAGATGTAATCATTTTATCAGTTCAAATGATATGTGGGTACTTGACCTTCTTTTATGCTCCTCTGACCTTTTCCATTTATAATGTAATTTTCTAAATTTTTCCTCTATGTACTTTTAGAACTACTCAGTGTTACAACTTTTACTTCAAAGTTAAACATAATTTAGGAAACAGCAGGAAATTTGGGAAAGCCTGTTGTGTTTACCTATTTTTGCTTAGTATATTTTCCCCTCCTTTTTGAAATTTTGGCTTTACTTGATTTTCTAGTTTTTTTTCTAGTCATTCTTATGGAGTAGTTGTTCTAAGCTTTAAATTTTTCTTCATTTGGGATTATCTTAATTTCCTCTTCACTTCTGAGAGAGGTTTTCAGTGGTTACATGGACGGACCTTTTCTTTCAGTGCTTCAAATGTTCTATGCCACTTCCTCCTGGCTCCCATGGCTTGTGATGAGAAATCTCCTATCTTTCAAGTTACTTTTTCTTACAGATACTGTGTTTTTTCTTTAGTTGTTTGAAGGTTTATTTTTTTGTTAGTTTTGACATTTTTTACCTGTGTGTTCTGGACTGTAAAAAATTTTTAGTTTATCCTACTTCAGATTTGTTGAGCTTCTTGAACCTATAAGATTTCACCTTTTGATAAATTGAGTGAGTTTTCAGGTATTAGTTGTTTTAATATTTATGTTTGCATTTTTCTTCATCTTCTTCCAATGAAATGAATGTTAGATTATTTTTATAGTTCCAGAAGTCCATGAAGATTAATTCATTTTGTTCAGTTTTTAGTCTGTTTCTCTCTTTTGTTGAGAATAGATAATTTGCACAGTTTTAGCTTTGCTGATTCCTTTCTCTGTCCCATTTTTTATTTTAAAGAGGAAAAAGTAACAAAATAACAACAATGAAGACAAAAACAAAACAATACAAAAACAATAAAAATAATACAGTATTTCAAAACAAGATGATAGGAATTAACAATGGTTGTTATATTATATATTGTTATCTTCATTGAAGTTGCTCAGATTAACATATGTAAGAATACAAGATTGATCAAATAATGAAAGACAATAACAATCAATAAAAAATTAGAAATGATACAGAGCATCATCAAACAAGATGTTAGGAATTCAGCAATAGTTGTTATATTGCATACTGTTGATTTCATGCCCCTTCATTTTGATACTGAGCTCATCCAGAGTTTTTAATTTATTATATTTTTGTGTTCTAAAATTTCCTTTTAGTTTTTTATGTCTTTAATTTCTTTCCTGAGACTTCTTGTTTCTTTCCTTTTCATTTGTGCTAGGCATGCTTGTAAGTGCTTGCTGAAGCATTTGCATAAGGCTACTTCAAATTTTTTTGTCACATAGGTCTGATTGTTATGTCATCTTGGTATTGGCATCTGTTATCATTTTTTTTCATTCATTTTAAAGTCTTCTTGAGTTTTGGCTGGTGAGTGAATGCTTCTTGTTTGAAATCTGAGCAGTGTTATTTATTTTATAAGACTGAATCTTGAATAAACCTTCCATTTTAGCTTGGTTTTTGCTGGCACTATTCCACAGACAAATTAATAGCCTTGTTATTGCCAGGTGGAGATAGAACTTAGGGTTTTTCACTTACTTCTGTTGACACATGTATGTGGGTCCCTAACTCTTGATGGATAAGAGTGGAAATTTTGGCTCCCCATATGGCTCCTGCTGTCGCTGTGGTGAAGATGGCTTTATTAATGCTAGGTGACAAAGACCATCATGGCCCTCCAGTAGGTCTCCCCTGACATCATCACAGTAGGGAGATAGGTAGGCACTTCATTCCTGCTAGATGGAGGGGGATGTCCAGGCTTCCTTCTTGGAATTATTTGAGGTCCTCCACTGCTGCCCCACCTGTTTATAGTATCACAAGGCTGAAAGTCTAAGGTGTGCTTGATTTTTGATAGTGCAAGTATGTTGGAGCCACTGCTCTTTACCTAGAGTGGTAAGGACAGTCTAAATGTCTTCTGGCTTGTCATATTCCCCTCATTCTACTACCTTGACTAGAGAGACGATAGCTTAGGGAAATTACATGTGTAGTCTGTCTTCATTGGAATTTTTGAATTGTTAAGTTCTCCAATTTCAAGTCTAGTATTTATAAGGCAAAAAGAACACCTATGGTACATATTACTGGTCACTTTTCAGGTCCTTAAGTTCTACCTAGTTAGTTTGCTTTTTTCTTTTTACTGTTCATGATGAATATATATGTACATATTGAGCAAATTTTCAGGAATTAATTATTTTAATATTTATGCCTGTGTTTTTCTTCACCTTCTTCTAATGAAATGAATGTTAGATTATTTTTATAGTTCCAGAAATCCATGAAGATTAATTAATTTGGTGGTTCATATATTTATTTATGGATTTACTTGCAGTAAGATGTACTGTACTGTATCTTCCTAGAAGTGAAAGTGGCCTTGTTCTTTTAAAGAATATTTACAAATAATATTGCTATGAAAAAATCTCTTAATACAGAGGTATAAGGATTTTACCAGGTCGGTAACATCTAATACAGTAGACACTAACCTATGCTAATACTTAAACACAACAGAATTTAAATACACATACTCTTGTTCTTTGTCACAGTAATCACATTTCAAGTGCTCAATAGCTATATGTGGCAAATGGCTACCATGTTGCATAAGCAGGTGTATAATATTTGCAGCAGCAGCAGCAGCAGTGCTAGAAACACTGATCTAGAGTATGTACCAAGGAGCAGAGTTCCTGGTCTAAAATGTATAAGCTTTAGTACATCTGTTAGGCAATGCTAGGGTGTTTTCCAAGAAGTTATATTGACTTATATTTCCATTCGTAGTAGATAAGAATTCTTATGGCTCTACATTTGTATTGACACTAGACAGTAGGGGGCCTTTACAATTTTTGCTATATCGATGAGTATGAAAATGATGAGGTATCATTTCCTTATCTACTAAAGAAAATGGTTATCTTTTTATATATTTACTGGCCATTATGTCAGAGGTTCTTTATGTCTTTTGCCTATTTTTCCATTGGGATGTTTATCTTTCTTTCATTAATTCATAGGAGCTAGGGGCTGGAGATTTAGCTTAGCAGCACAGCACCTGCCTGGCAAGTGCAAAGTTGTGAGTTTGATTCCTGGTACCGGAAAACAAACAAACAAACAAACAAAAAACAAAAAGAAAAAAAAAAAACATAGGAGCTTTAAAGACATTTGATCTTAGTTGTTTGCCAATTACATGCACTTCAAATGTCTTCTCCAAGTTGTGGCTGTCACTTTCTCTATTGTATTTATTCATCAGAATAGGATAGGTCCTATCCTACAAACAGACCTCACAGCTCAGTGAAGTAAAATCTGCTATTAGTTGCTGTTCAGAAAACTCAGGGAAGTACCCAGGACTCGATAAGTTTGGCCAGAGGAACCCAGTGCCTGTCCCATCCCCTTACCCAGCAGGAAGCACCTGAGGTTCAGCAGCCAGTTTGGCCACAGGAAGAAAGGGTAAATCCACCCTAACAAAAGAAAGCACTTTGCATACAAACTCTTAACTTATGATTTGTTCTGTTACATAACTATAGACTTTACTCCTGTGGTCTAAAGTACAAAATCAATAGTTAACACTATTGGTCAGTTTCTAAATTTTGCTTGATGATGTCATTATTGATAATTGTACTACTGTAGCTAGGATTTCATATCTGTTGTAACCACTTGTTCTTGCTTGGGTAACAATATTGGGAAGCTCTGAAGTAATAAACTTCACCACAGCTCTCTACCTAAAGACTGAGGACAGAACTGAATGAAAACCAACACTGCCTTCTCAATTAATTGGAAAGCAGGATCTTGGGACAGACACAAACCAAGAATCTCCAGACTTTTTGGGGCTGGGGATTTAGCTCAGCGGTACAGTGCCTACCTGGCAAGTGCAAGGTAGTGAGTTTGATTCCTGGTACTGGAAGAAAAACAAAAACAAAAACAAACAAACAAACAAAAAAAGAACAGACTTTTTCTAGAGAGGCCTTGATAGTAGTGATATAGCTACCTACTACCAAAACTCACAAAGATCATTACAGAAGTCAAAATAAAAACTTTTTTGAAATAGAAAAATGTCAAAATGAAGGAGCAAAATGCAATCTCAGACCTCCAGCCAGAATAAGTCCAGATGACATCAACATAGAAGAAATTGGAAGTAACAGACCTGAAATTCCTGAAATGATAACAACTAAAGTAAAGAAACTACTCCAGGAGGCTATAGAGGAAATCAGATCAGAAATAATCTCTCATTTACGAAAGAAATGATAACTATAATGAAGGAATTGCTGACCATATATAAAGAAAACAGAGAAAAAAAGTAGAGGAGCATAGAAAAATGATGGAAACCTCAAATAAATGATATAGGCAAGAATATAATGCATGAAACAGATTCAAAGTGATATCCAGGAAATTAAAAATTCCATTGAAAGCTGGAAAAACTGCTTGAACAAAAATGAAGATAGACTTTCAGACCTTGAAGACATTGTTGCAGCTAGTGACAATGAAAGGAAAGACCTCTTAAAAATAACAAGGAACCAGGAAATGACGATTCCACAGTGGTGAGATGAAGCAAAGAAGAACAGTATAAGACTGATAGGTGTCAATGAAAAAGCACAAGTCAACACAAAGGACATAAAAAAACAATTTCAGAAGTAATAGCAGAAAATTTCACAAGCATGGGAAAAGAAGCTGACATACAGTAAGTGAGGCATACAGAACTCTGGTTAGCCATAACCAAAATAAATCTACACCCAAACATATAATAATCAAGATAGCAGAAATTCAGCACAAAACCAGAATATTGAAAGCTGTTAGGGAAAAGAAACAAATCATCTTTAAAGGAAAGCCCATCAGAATCAAGGCAAACTTCTCAACACAAACATCAAGTCAAGAAGAGCTTGGAATGAAGTATTTCAAGTCCTGAAAGAAAGCAACTTCCAAGCCAGATTGATGTACCCTGCAAAACTGTGTTTCAAAATTAATGGAGAAATAAGATACTTCCATGACAAAGAACAACTGAAGAAATTAATGACCACAAAACCTACTCTAAAAGAGTACTAAAGGTATTCTAGACAGAGATAAAAATGACCACAATTTCAAGAACAACAACAGAAAGAAACAACAAAGCAGGGCAAGCAATAAACACAGGTGAAAAGTAGGGAACCAACAGCAGGAAAATAACATGACAAAGATAATCCAATACATATCGGTGACAAACATCAATGAAAATGGACTCAATTCACTAATTAACAGAAACAGACTGGCAGAGTGGATGATGAAACAAAATCCAAAACTATCCTGCATACAGAACACATATTTAACTTAAAAGGAAATTCATAGACAGAAAAATCAAATGATAGATAACAATACCACACATGACAGGAACCCAGTAAAAAGCAGGGATGTCTACTCTGTTTGCAGACAATGTGAACTTCAAACCAAGAATGATCAAACGAGATAAACAAGGTCACTACACACTTGTTAGGGGAAAGCTTCAAGAGGAAGAGATAACAATCATACATATGTATGCACCAAATATGGGAGCACACAACTATATAAGACAATAATA
>NW_004955421.1:19918072-19919754 GCF_000276665.1 Chinchilla lanigera | reverse complement strand
ATAGCCTCTTTCATAAATGGTGCTGGAAAAATTGGCTTTTCACATTCCAAAAACTAAAACTAGAACTATGTGTATCACCATGCACTAAACTAAGGTCAAAATGGCACAAAAATCTAAATATCAAAACAGAAACACTAAACCTACTGGAGGAGAAAGTAGGTACAAATCTTGAAGACATAGGGGTAGGCAGAGAGTTCATGAACAAAAACCAAACTGTACAGAAAATACTTCAAAGAACCAACAGCTGGGATCTCATCTTATTGAAAAGTTTTTGCACATCAAAAGGAATCACCAACAGAGTAAAATGAAAACCCAAGAATTGGGAAAAATTTTTAGCTAACTGGCACAAAAATAAAGGACTTCTGTCTACAACATATGAAGAATTTAAAAAATCAGGCCCCCAAATTCAAAACCCAATGCAAAAATGGGCATCTGAGATGAATACATACTTCTCAAATGAAGAAATACAAATGGCAAATAAATACATGAGAAGATGTTCAACATCGTTTGTCATTCATGGAATGTAAATTAAGACAACACTGATTCCATATGACCCCAGAAAGAACGGCTATGATCAAGAAATCAATCAATAACAAATGTTGGCAGTGCTGTGAGAGAAAGGAACCATTTTCTGTTGTTGGTGGGAGTGTAGACTGGTGCAACCACTTTGGACATCAGGGTAGAGATTCCTCAAAAACCTAGGTTTAGAGGTCCCGTTTGCCCCAGCTACTCCCCTTCTGGGTATTTTCCCAGAAGAGATGAAAACATCATGCCACAGTGATATATGTGCACCCATGTTTATAGCTGCACAATTTGCAATAGCTAAATCTTGGAAACAACCCAAATGTCCATCAAGTGAGGAATGGATGAAAAAGATGTGGTATTTTTATACAATGGAGTACCACTCAGCTATAAAGAAAGATAAACTCGAGGCTTTTATAGGTAAAAAGATGCAACTGGAGACCATACTCTTAATTGGAACAAATGAGAATCACATGTGTAAACATTGTACCGTCTCCCTAGTGTAAGAAACTGAAAGAGTAAATAAGTTTGGAAAGGTACAAGAGATATAGTGAAAGGGAAGTGAGTTGCTCAAAAAGAAAGAACACTTGGGATTGGGAAAAGAGAAAAGAAGGAAGGGAAAATATTCATATATACAGAAGATAGCTAAGACAATTATACTACTAATTTCTATTATTTCACTGAAAGGAACCATTATTGCTTATACTGTTTGATCAATTATAGTGGATTGACAGCTGGTGGTTAGTTTATAATCCCCAGCTGAACTGAGTAAGTGTGGTGCTGGGTTTGGGAGGCCCACCTGAGGACTGTTGCCAGCAGCATAAGAGGCAGAACTGAAGAAGAAGAGAGGCTGTTGGGAGCCTAAAGGCTGCTGGGAGTGGAGAAAGGTTGTTGGAGCTGGTAAAAGCTTTTGGTTGTTTTGGAGGAGCTCATTATGCTCGCTTTCCTGATGAACTTGGCTGTTTTCATCCTCTGAGGAGTTCAAGACCTCATTGGCACTGAGAATGGCTTTGGTTCACCTTGGGGGAGTTCTGGTCCTCACCTTGAGCATTGCTTCCCGGCTCTGGAGGGAAAGATGGTGCACTGCTGGTCTCCTGGACAAGCTTGCTACGTTGCCTTCCCCAATGGGAAGTTGCCCATCTTGATCTTTGGAGGAACTC
>NW_004955421.1:19863594-19917127 GCF_000276665.1 Chinchilla lanigera | reverse complement strand
ATAATAGGAATTAATAATGGTTGCTACATTACATACTATTATCTTCAACCAAGTTGCTCAGTCCACCAGACATGAGAATGTAAGATTGATCAAACAAAGACAGTAACATATAATAATAATAATAAAAAAAATTGGAAATGATGCAGAGCTTCACCATACAAGATGGCAGTGGTTCAACAATGTTTCTTATACTGCATATTGTTGTTTTCAGATCAGTCATTCTGATTACCAAATTCAAGCATGCAAAATTGGTAAGGAGGGACCTTGGATGCAGAAAACCTCAGTGAGCTGCCTGGGGACCAGGATCCTCCGGCCCTGTCTCCCCCGCCTCCCGCTGCCACTGCAGTAGGGGCCTTGGACTCGGGAAGAGAGACAATTTTATAGGTTAGTTTTAAGTGTGGTCTGGAGCTGACATATATCACTGCTATCTAAATCACTTCTGATCATGAGTTCCCGGTCTAATACAAGGGAGACAGAAATGTACAGAAGTACATGGATATTTGGGGAGGTCATACCTTTTGCTACATAAAATCATTTAATGAATAGATTCTTCTGATTTTAATGTAATTGAATTTAACTCTTTCTGTGTAGTTTTTATGTCTGTCTTTTATAACAGAAATCCTTCCCTGATCTATAGTTAACTGAAGAAATAAATAGGTGATTCCTTGGACTCAATAGTAATGATATTTTTCTACACTGCTTCTAAAGTTGCTTTACCTTTGATGTTTATATCTAGGTCTTTAATTCATATAGAATTGTGTTTATATTGGGACTTCAATTTCATTGTTTCAGCACATTGTATATAAAATTCCACATTTCCCAGTAATTTGTCAAACTTCCACATGTGTGTGGATATGTTTTTGGATTCTGGATACTGTTCAATTACTCCACACACCTATCCTTGGGCCCTATTGTCACATCTTTGATCTTAAGTTTTTATAGTGACTCTTGTTACCTAGTAAAGTAAATATCTTACTATGTGCTTCGTCTTTTGTCTATTCTTGGTCTGTGCCCTGTTATTTACATCTCTCAATCTTCTTGTCAAGTTTTAAAGTAACACCTATGGGGATTGAATATGCAGATCAATTTGGACAGGAGTGAAATCTTTACAATATTGAGCCTTCTTACCAATGAGCAGTGGTACACCTCTGGATGTATATATCTTTTATTTTATAACTTTCAATAAAGTTTTATAGATCTTTGATAGTAAGTTCTTTCTACCACTGGGTAAATTGATTTGGTAGGGTTGTTACAGATACTATCTTTTTAGAAATTATATATCTCAACTGTTTATCAGATGCAAATTTTACCTCCTTTTTCCTTCCTACCTGCCTCCTTTGCTTCCCTGCCTTTCTCCCTCCCCCTTTCCTTCCTTTTCCTCCTCTCCTCTCCTGTCGTCTCCTCTTCTCCTCCTTCCTTCTTTTTTCCTTCTTGCTTCTCCTCTTTCTCATTTCCTCCTCCTCTTGCTCCTCCTCCTTTTCCCTCCCTTTCCCCCCTTCCTTTTCTTTTGTTTTTGAGCTTTCCTTCCTTCCTTCTTAATTTTCTTTTGTTTTTATTTTAAAGAGAGTAGTACATGAGAAACAAACAAACAAAACAATAGAACAGAAGCAGCATACCAGTATCACAAACACAAGCAAATCAAAGCAAGAATATTCAAAGTAATACAGGGTCTCAAGACAAATTAATACAAATCAACAGTGGTTGTTACACTGCATATCGCTATCCTCAACTACATTGTTCAGATTATCAGATGTAACAATGAAAGATTGCTCAAACCCTTAAAGAGAATAAGAAAATAATTCTTCAATAAAACATTAGAGATAATACAGAGTTTCACTAGATAGGATGGTAGGACTTCACCAGTGTAATTGCACTGCATATTGTTACCCTCAATCAGTTGCTCAGACCACCAGACACAAGCATGCAAAATCGATCAGAACAAAAAAAACTGTGAGCATTAACTGTTCATTTCAATACACAATCAGACAACAGCAATACAGTCATCTTAGCTATTCATAGGTATATATTTATGTTTTGCCTTCCTTCTTTATTCTTCTTTCCCTCATCCCAGTCTTTCCTTCCTTCGAGAAATTTCTTTCCTTTTCCTATCATCTATTGTACATTTTGAGTTTTACCTAGTCTTTCAAGTTGCTACATCAAGGAGACAATATGATGCTTACACATCTGGGTCTGATTTATTTCACTTATGTGTGTGGTCTCTAGTTGCATCCATTTACCTACAAAAGCCTCGAGTTTATCTTTTTTAATAGCTGAGTAATACTCCATTTTAAAAAAATACCACAACTTTTTTATCCACTCCTCAGTGAATGGGCATCTGGATTGTTTCCAAGGTTTAGCTATAACAAATTGTGCTGCTATAAACATGGGTGCACATATATCACTGTGGTATGATGTCTTTAATTCTTCTGGGAAAATACTCAGAAGGAGAATAGCTGGGTTAAATGGGAGTTCTAATCATAGTTGTGTGAGGAATCTCCAAATTGATTTCCACAGTGGTTTCACCCATTGATACTCCCACCAGCAGTGAAGTGTTGCTTTTTCCCTACAGCCTCTCCTGCATTTGTTACTTGTTGGTTTCTTGAAGATAGCCATTCTTTGTGGGGTGAGATGAAATCTCAGTGTTGTTTTAATTTGCATTTATCGAATGACTAATGACATTGAACATTTTTTCATGTATTTATTCGCCATTAGCATCTCTTCATTAGAGAAGTGTGTACCCATCTCAGATGCCCATTTTTGGATTGGGTCTTTGAATTTGGGAGACCTGATTTTTTTTTAATTCTTTATATATACTAGATAGAAGTCCTTTATTTGAGGGGCAGTTGGCTAAAATTTTTTCCCAATTGGTGGGTTTTCTTTTTACTTTATTGGTTATTGTTTTACATATTGTTATCTACAAGATAGTTTCTCAGGAAAACAAATAGACAAATGATACTGAGTTACAGACAAAAGAGGTAGGAGATTGTCAATAGTTGTTGTACTATACTTTGGTATCTTCAAAGTGGCTTCTAAAGAATATAAATAGAACTATACATGAGTGACCTACTGAATAATCATTCAATAATTCTCAATGGTTGTTGTAGGAAACACATAACAATAAACATGGATCCATTTATGAAATAGGATAGGAACAATGCAAACATTACAGAGTTATGGATAGATTAGTAGGAAAATATCAATGACTGCTGTAATACATGGTGGTATCTACAAAGTGGTTTCTCAGGAAGACAGAGATACACAGAAGGATCTAACAAGTAGTTACAGCCTAAGGGTTGTCAAAAATCAAGTGAGTCATCTGGGGCGAAAGCCATTTTTTGTAGCGTTTTCTCTCCACCCTCCCATTGCATTGGGACCCCACAACCAGTTAGTGTCCTCTCCCCAACTGTCAGCACAGGCAGCAGGAATCCTGCTGCAGACTTCTCCGGAGCTCCACCACAGCCTGTACTGTCAGGGGAAGCATGGCTTCCAGGCAGTCTCTGCAGGTATTGTGCAAGGTCCTCTTAGTTTACAGCTTCCGAGCAGCTCTCATGATCCCAGTCCACAGGACCTCTGACTCCTTGGGCTTAGTCTGCATTCTCATGTTCTCTGAGTCCTTGTTCAGCAGCTGCTCCTCCGCTGGCTCTGGACCTTTCTGGTTCTCAATGGCAAGAGCAAGAGTGGCCCATTGTATGGCATGTATTCCCAGGGGTTGTTCAAAGTTTGAATGATTCACACACGTCTGTGGGTGGGCATCTGCAGTCGGTGCATGGTGGGCCAATTGTGTCACTATTTCTCTGTGTCATGATAGATCTCAATTGAGCGGCGGCGGCCGGGCTAAGGGCCAGTGCACAACAGCGCTTGCCGCCACATGGCTCCCCATGCGCCAGGGGCCCTCCCTCCTGGGGCCTAGGAGGCAGGAAGCTAGCCAGTTGGAAGACTGGTGCTCCCTGCCTGTGGCTCCCTGTGCGCCAGAAGCCCTCCTTCCGGGGGCCTATGAAGCAGAAAGTGAGCCGCCGGTCTGAAGACCAGCGCTGTCCACCTGAGGTTCCGCGTGCACTGGGGGCCCTCCCTCAGGGAGCCTATAAGGCAGGAAGCTAGCCAGCCAGAAGACTGGTGCTCCCCGCCCGTGGCTCCCTCCATAATTATTTTTAATGGGTGAATTTAAATGACATTTCAATTGAGTTACAAATCTTGGTAGCAAAATTGCTATCATTCAACCTTCTTAACTTTTGCTTCATTTTCTTCTTCATTTGGCTGCTAAGTTAGTAAAACACTTGTCAACAAGGTTATCTATCGCTGTTAGATAAACTGACATTTATATAAAAAAAAACACTCATTCTTCTAACACTGTGGCTTTTATAGTGTATATCTTCCAAAGTCAAGTGGTCTCTGATATAAAATTTCCTCTCTTTCTTGCTACTTAATCCACATGTGGCCCCTGAGACTGTAAAATACATATTGTGTTAATGGCCGAGTCCTCCAAGTTAAAGGCTGTGAATCCAGATTTTCTTTAGGTGAGAACACCTCTATGACTACCCTAATTCAACCATTCCTTTACATATTCTCTACAGAGATTTATCAGAGACACTAAAGGGCCCACTGAGTTTCTTTCTGAGATTTCTCTTTTGTGGGCAGTCAGACAATGAACAAAACTTTACGCCCTCCAAAAGGCTATGCCAAAGGAATTAATAAAACTGAACATGAACAGTTTATTTGGTGCTTTACCATAATTGACATCAAAGTACTTAAAGCAATATCCCAGTTTATTAACCTTTTCATTGACACCAGAACACTTTCCATGAGGCATCATACATGGTACACTTTCTCACCATTAAGGATCTATTGCTAAACTTGTTCTGTAATTTCAAAAACTTTGATATTTCTTATAAATTAATAGTTACCCAAATCATTAAAATCTTTCTATTTTAGGTGGTTGAAAGTGTTAATTGATGTAATTTCTCATCACTAAAAATTTTTATATTTTTATACAATTGATTCCTGTTTACTTTGAAAAAAAGAATAAAATAGAGATAAGGACAAAACAAGAATATCTATTATTTAATTATTTAGAAATAAATATGTCACATTTATAAAAATGTGTTATTGTTAAATAATTTCAAAATCACAGAAAAGTTATGATACAAAGAACTCCCATATACCCTTCACTCAAACTCTGTGTGTGGATATTCCATATTCTACATGTATATTTTATATTCTATATGCATATTCTACATGTATGATATTCTACATTCTATATGAATATTCTGTATGCATGTGTGTTCTTTAAATATACATATATACAAACATACACATATATGTGAAAATATATGCATATTAATATTTTTCTAAATGACTTGGATAAAATTTAATCATGACCCTATAATCTGAAGTACTTCAGAGAATGTTTCCAAATAAGGACCTCTTGTTACCTAACCATTATTTAGTGATTAAATTTGAGAAATCAAGTATTGATATAAGACTCTTAACATATGGTTCATATTCAAATTGTATCAATTATTTTAATAATTTTCTTTTTTACCAAGTGTTAATCACCAATTGTGTGCAAAATTTGTTGTTTCCCTGGCCTCTTCTAACCCAAAACCTTTTCCCAACCTTTCTTTATCTTTTATACCATTGACATTCATATTGTCAACAGGCCTGTTGTTTCTAGAATGCCTTGCAATTTTTCTGATATTCCTGAAGTTTGAAAAGGCTTCAGGAGGGTGGTACAAGCCCACAGTCAGCCCTGCCTTCTCATTCTCTCAGGAGCTTAGTTTACTCTGACTTTTATCCCTATTTATTCTTCCAAGATTACTTTTATTCAAGTCACCAATGATCACGTGTCACAAAATTCTGTGGATAATTCCCAGTCCTCCTCTTTTCAACCCCTCCCAGAATTTGACAACATGTGTCACCTTCTCTTTGGGAGTAGTATACTCTGTCACTGAGCTTCCCTCCTGTGGCACTCTCCTCTGTCCTTCTTTCACAGAGTTCTCTGCTTCCCCATAAGCTTTGCTTAGCTTTCCCTATCTTCCCACCTGTACCCCACGGTGTTGTGCCCCCAAATCCTTTGCTGTCTACATTCATTTAAAAATTGATTTAAATACCATTTATATGTGGTTCCAAATCTAGACACAGGTATATGTCACTCTTGAACTCTACATCATGTATCCAACTGTCTGCTTCCTATTTGGAGGTCCAGTAGTTCTCTCATGTATGCCATGTCCACTATCAAATTCTAATTACTTACATGAAACCTGCTAGTTGCCTCTTTCTATTCAGAATAAAAATACAACTCTCTGATAGTGCATTAAACAACTTCACACTAACACATAATGATTTCACACCAATTCTTTCTTTGATCTCATCTGCTACCACATCTTCTTTTACGTACCCTACCCTTCTACACCAAGAACATTTGTACTGTGCTGGTTCTATCCTTGCTCTTCTCTCTGCCTAGAATCTTCTTTCTGTTGATGACTATGTGGCTTATTCTGTTACTTCACTTAGGATTTGGAAGAAAATAGTCTCTCTTTAGAGTAATTTCCTAACCACCTTATTTAATATAGAATTTTTCCCCACATTAGTCCTATCACTATTTATCACTCTTTATTCTATTTTCTTTCTCTTTTATTTTTTCTTTCTGTTCTTTCTTTTTTTTTTGAAACAGGATTTTGCGATGTAGTTCAGGCTGGCCTTCAACTCACTATGTAGCAAAAGCTGGCCTCAAACTCACTTAAATCTTCCTGACTCAGCCTCCTGAGTGCTGGGATTACAGGCATCTGCCCCTATGTGCAGTTTTGTTTGCTTTAGTTTTCTTTGTTGCACTTCTTATCTTACATATAGTTTTGCTTACCCCCACAACTAGAACGTTAACTTCATATTCATAGAAACTTTGCCTAGTTTAATCTTGTATATACAGATCTTAGAATAATTCCTGGCTCATAGAAAGGCAGTCAGTAAATATTTGTGTGGTGAATGAATTAATATCTTTTCTGATCTTTTCCATAATAGAAATGTCTTTTAAAATGTTTGAATAATGTTCTCTTTGTGGATTTGGCAGTTGCTTTCTTACTTAGTAATGTGCCCTGAAAATGTTTCTATGTGTCAAAAATAGACCTAAATCATTTTTAATAGTTTCCAAATATTCCATTGTGTAGAGGTATTATAATGATTTATTCAAACTCAGCTGATGGACAGTTGGATTGTTTTCATTTTTTCTTTTTGCTGTTTCAAACAATACTGTAATAAATAACATTATATTGAAGTCTTTTGTAATATAGAATGTAGTTTGTCAAATAATTGTTAAGTGTCTGGTTTGTGCAGTTTTCTGGGCTGGACAATAGGTTGGTAAAGCATAGACAAATGAGAGCATGTTTCTATGTTAATTCAGGGAGCTAATGACCTACGGAAGGAAGCAGACAGGGATAAGTAAAGAAGAATTATGAGTACTGCAAGGATTGGTAGAGAGGTAAAACGTACTGGAGGAGTTCAGGCATAGGATCTATCAGGAAATAGATGAAGATACAGTAAAACTTTTGGGAAAGCCTACATATCTGAACTTGGCTCCCATAGAAATTTCACCTATCAAAAGGTGTGCAGTGCCAAAAGACTACTATGTCCAGAGGATTGTAGGAAATATTCTTGGCTAAGTTTTCCCTCTAGTTTGATGGGAAACAGAAAGTGGGTGAGTGATGAGGCCAAAAAAGTAGATCAGAGCAAAAGCACATGGCAGATCAAAATCACTGTCAAAAAGGATCCACAGGTTGAGAATAACGTAGGAGTAGATTGACTCAATTTACCTATAGGCTGTTTTGTTTTTGGAAGAAAATTTGACTGAGTTATCCTGGTCTTTGGGAAGGCAGACTTATTACCTTCAAATGTTCTGCTATTTGAAAAGAAGCTAGACACCTGTCTTTAAAAAATAAGGAACTTCTGAATTTTAACTGTTGGTTATCAAGCCATATTTTTAAAAATATTATTTTTTGAACCATGAGACAAGAGGGAACAAAACCCTCATTTCTTTTTTTTATTTTAAAGAAAATTGTACAAAAAAAAATCAAAATGCAAACAACACAAAGCAAGGACATTAAAAATGATACAGGATTTCAAACCAAATGATAGAGATTAATAGTGGTTGTTATATTACACATTGTTATCTTCAACAAAGTTGCTCAGATAACCAGATGTAAGAATAGAAGATTGATGAAAGAGTTAAAGGGAATAAGATAATAATAATTTTAAAAGAACATTGGAGACAATAGATAGTGTCACTAAGCAGGATTGTAGGAATTTACCAATGGATATTACACTGAAAATTGTTGTCATCACATAAATTGCTCAGATTACCAGATACAAACATGAAAAACTGGTCAAAATATTTTAAAAAAGCAGGGCTGGGGATTTAGCTCAGCAGCAAAAGCACCTGCCTGGCAAGCGCAAGGTCGTGAGTTCAGTTCCTGGTACCGGAGAAAAACCAAAAAACCAAAAAAAAAAAAAAATAATAATAATAAAAAAAAGCTTTTAAACATTAACTGCTCCCCTCAACAAACCGTCAGACACCAACAGTATATAAAATGCTTTAGTACTTTCTTTTTCTCTTTTCCCTCAGCCCAGTTGTTCCTTCCTGTGAGCAATTTCTTTCCCTTTCTTATTATCTATTGTACATTTTGGGTTTTATTTACTCTTTCATGTTCTTACACCAGGGAGACAATATGGTGTTTACACATGTGGATCCGATTTATTTCACTTATGAGTATGATCTCTAGTTGCATCCATTTACCTATAAAAGCCTCAAGTTAACCTTTTTTTATAGCTGAGTAATATTCAATTGTATAGTAATACCATAGCTTTTTTATCCATTCCTCAGTTGATGGGCATTTGGGTGATTTCCAAGATTTAGCTATGACAAATTATGCTGCTATAAACATGGATGCACATATATCGCTGTGGTATGATGTTTTTAATTCTTCTGGAAATTAGAAGGGGAACAGCTGGGTTAAATGGGAGTTCTAATCCTAGTTTTGTAAGGAATTTCCAAATTGATTTCCACAGTGGTTTCACCAATCGACACTCCCACCAGCAGTGAAGAAGTGTTCCTTTTTCCCCACAGCCTCTCCAGCATTTGTTATTGGTTGCTTTCTTAATGATAGCCATTCTTTGTGGGGTGAGATGAAATCTCAGTGTGTTTTAATCTGCATTTCTCTAATGACTAACAATGCTGAACATTTTTTCATATATTTATTTGCCAGTAGTATTTCTTCCTCAGAAGTGTGTGTTCATCTCAGATGTCTATTTTTGGATTGAGTCTTTGAATTTTTGGGGCCTGATTTTTTAAAATTCTTTATATGTTCTAGATAGGAGTCCTTTGTCTGAGGGGCAGTTGGATAAAATATTTTCCCAATTTGTGGAAACCCCCATTTCTAAGGGATATATGTGTCTTGGGCACTTGTAAACTCTGATGGGACTCTATTTTAAATAACCTGAATTTCATTTTTGGGGAACTTAAACCGTAGCAAAAATTTCATTTTAATCTCAATTTAATATGCATACACATGAATAAATACAAGTGAAATAAAATTTTACAAAACAATACACACTCCTGACAATTTATCTGACTGAAACAAAAGAACTATGATCTAGTCTAAGTCAGTCTATTCTGAAAAGAAATGTGGTCTTGATTTCCTAAATTAACTTCAGGGCTTATAGTGGTTACAAAACTAATTAAAAACGCTGCTCTGGCTACAGTGCTTCTTTTGTCCTCTGTACCAATGTTATTCTGTAACATCTTCTAGGAATTGTCTTCCCCGGTATTCAGGATTTGGAGAGCTAACTAGAATGTAAAGAGTTTCAAGGTAGCATCTGCTCCTTTCTCTTAGATTCGTGGTCTCTCGAATTGTGGCACATACTCAGCAACTGGGTGTTGGGCCTTGGGCCTTGGAGAATTTCCACACTTCAGGCTTCATATTTGAGTCCCAGTAGTCTTGGTCTGTCACTCTGTGCCCCAATTTAGTGGGAGGAGCTGGTCTGTTGATTTCAGTGAAAAGCTGTCACTGCCTAGCTCATTCTTCTCTTCTCCAGCGATGTATCTTGTATCTCAGCCCTTTCCTCTTCACCTTGAGAGAACAAATTGGCTCCACTGACCTCTGGCTCCTACCTAACTCAACTCCAGTCCAGCACTTGGTTGGAGAATTGATCATGATAGACAAGTCAGACAGGCCCTACTATTTTAAGCTGTATGTGATCCAAATCCTTTCTGGTTACTAAGAAACACAAATGATTTTAGTTACCTTGGAATTAAATGTAGGCTGGAAAATTCAATCTTTTTCAGGCCATGTTGCACATGAGCTACTGTATTCTTAATGAATGTGTCATCCTCATAAATATGACAAAAGGGCATTTGCAAAAAGATGATATCCACATTGACGAGAAATGCAAGCTGGAGAAATTAACATGTTTACACTGCCTTGCTTCTCTTTGCTTTGCATTATTTAGAGATCTCTAGTGACTTGACTGAGATCCTCCTTGTCCTCCTAAGCCTGCAGTGTGCAGAGCTTTTAGAACATCCCCCACCCTGATATCAAAGGAAGGACCCCTGTTGGAGAGGTTGACACTTCCTCTCTCATCTCTGGGTTAATAGGAAGACCTGTATTCACAGGCACCTTTGTCTCCATGGGAGCACCTTAAGATATCTTTGGTTTTGCTTTATATTGGTTGCAGGTACATGCTGGATCAAAGCAGATAAGGATGGGGAGAAGAAGCCAGATGCAAAGTAGAACCAAGGGAGGAACTGAAATACAAGATGTTTTATCTCTTTGTTTAGCCACATTGTGTAACAGTAATTAGTTAGCACTTAATTGGGAATTTACCACACACAGGACCAGTGTTACCAAACCTTCCAGGTAGCTAGAATCCCTGCGGGGGCGTGGGACTTTTGAAATCTTTCAATGTCCTGACCTCTCCCTTAAAGACTGATTGAATCGGTCTTTTTTTTTTTTTTTTTTTTTTTTGGTTTTTCTCCGGTACCGGGAACCGAACTCACGACCTTGCGCTTACCAGGCAGGCGCTTCTGCCGCTGAGCTAAATCCCCAGCCCCTGAATCGGTCTTAATGATGGTACCCAGACAATGGAATTTTTAAACAGCTCTGCTGACAATTCTAATATGCAGCCCGTGTTGAGAAAGGTTTGTGTTAGCTACTACTCTTACACTTTAAAACTATGAGTTTATCTAATCCATAGGTTTATAAGGTTGATAGTATTACTATGCTCAGTTTTCAGTTAGTAAAACAGAAGCAAAGTTAAGCATCCTGTCTATTTTTATATAGGCTAGAAAGAATGAATCCAAATCTGAATCCAGATAGTTGGATTTCTGAATGCAAAACAAGTTTAATGCAAAAATCAAAGGAAGTATGAATGTTTTCTGCCAGATATTTGTGGAGGGGAAGTATAAAGATGATTACACAGGCAATAAATTTATAGCAATAGGATTCCCGCAATAGAGTATATCATGTATATTAGAGACATAGATTTGTTATAGATAGATAGATAGGTAGATAATATATGTACATATCTACATTAAAGGCATTTAGGGGAAATAGAGGCAGTATTCTTAATGCATCAGTGGGGTGGCTTCAGCGTCACAACATTTGTCTGTGCTCAGAAGGGTTCCATACATGGTTCAATGCTCTACTTTCACTGTCTTAAAAAATGTAATACATTTGGAGTAAGAAGCCCCATCAGTTTTGCACTGGACCCCAATGCAGACTGTGAAGGTTGATACTCAGGCCAGGCCTGAGTAAAAGACTCATGGAAATTAAATACTATCCATTTCCTTTGGTTTGAATCATGGACTGAGTCAGGTGATTGTTTTCCTGTAAGGATTTCCATGGAGCAGGGATCTCCTGTGCTCCTTCTGTGTGAGTGGACAGTTCCTAGAGCTGGTAAAGCAAACATCAAAGTGTCTGACACGGGAGGAACAGGACTATGAGTTGCACACACTCAAATATGGTCCCAAAGAAATTACTGCAAAATTCTAAAAGACAGGTCTTCTGTTTACAGTTGCATTAAATCTTTACAGTTCTGAGATAAAAGCTACTTTATGCCTATTTTTCAACCCATCCTTCCTTCCTTCCTTCCTTCCTTCGTTCCATCCATCCATCCTTCTTTCCTTCCTTCCTTTTCTTCTTTCTTCCTCCTTCCCTCCTGCTGTCCCACCTTCCCACTCTCCCTCCCTCTATTTGTCACAATTTTTAGATTTTTTATTTGGAGACAGAATCTCAGTGAGTTACTAAATTGTTCAGGCTGGGATCAAATTTGCTATCTGCCTGCCTCAGCCTCCCACAGTGTTAGGGTTGCAGGACTGTTTCACCATGCCCAGTTTTATATGCCCTTTTCACAGATAAAGGCAATGAGGTACTGGGAGGTTCAGGAACTTGCTCAAGGGCACAGAGAAGTGCAGGGAGACCTGAGGCTTACCCAGCTTTGCATGCTGCTCATTCATACTGGCTGACTCAGAGGACCTGGCAGCTGGGTTACTTAGGGATTCACCCGAACTTCTGATCATTGCGCTCTCCAAGTACACTCCTTCCCAATAGTCTCTTTCATAATTCCTTCACATAAAGAATTGGGTACCATCAAAACTACTAAAACAAAGATGGGAAATTAGGATACCTGAGTAATGGTCAAGTGCTATTATTGCTCTTTGCTTGTCATACTGTAAACAAGTTAATTTTTGATATATATATTTTTTTACTCTATTCACCCAAGTTAGTAGCTATTCATGAGCATCTTTAAGAGGATATGGATTGTACCCTTTTCTTAAATTTCAATAACAAATAAGAATGGGCATGTTGTGGCCTGTAAAGTGCAAATGTCATTGTAAAACAGGATTTGGGTATGCAACTCCCAGCCTCAGTTTCCTGGTTTCTTAAAAAGATCTGTTTAAAGTAGGTTGAAGATGAGAGTGAGGGGAGATAGTAACTATTTAAATGATAACTATGAGGATTTACTAGGATGGATAGTGCTGTACAAATTCCATCTATTATTATCTAGAATGTACCTGACACACAGGTTGTTCCCTACATTTCTAAGTATAACTTGTGACTACATCAGCAGTCATCTCTCACTTTTATCTTTCTGTATTCTACCTTTCCCTTATGACTAAGATCAATTTTAATAAAACTAAATCATAGAGTATGATAATTTTTAACTAATCTTTTTTGAGCACAGTACTCTCCCTCATTAATGATTTCATTTTCTGCTATTTCGATTACCAGCCATCAACTATGGTCTGAAAATATTCAATGGACAATTCCAGAAAAAAATAATTCATTAGTTTTAAATTGTGCACTCTTCTGAGTTGCATAACAAAATCTCACACCTTCCCACTCTGTCCTGCCAATAAGAACTGTATTATAGCACATCCTTACAAGAATAAGACTGAGGACAATGCAGTAAGATATTCTGAAAGAGAGACAGAAACCACATGGATGTAACTTTCATTATAGTGTATTTTTATGATCTATTTTATCATTACTCTTGTTATCTCTTACCATGCTTAATTTATAAATTAAAGTTTACCATAGGTATTTATGGATAGGAAAAGCATAGTATAGACCAGATCTGGTATTATCTATGGTTTCAGGCATCCATGGGAGTTCTTGGGACATATTTTCCATGAGTAACGTGGAAGTACTCTGCTTCTAGTCTGCCAGATGTAGTGACAGCAGTTATTTGTATCAGCTCATTATATTTAACTTTAATGATATCCCAAAGGGAGAGGTATATTTTACATGTGAGGACACTGAAACCAGGGGAGAATTAATAAATTGCCCTGTATTCCCCAGATGAAGAACAATCCTAGAGCAAGGATTCAAATGATATCTTGCACAATGCTAATGACTAGGCTCTTTAAACACTGCTGTTATCATAAATTTCCTTATTATTTAGGTCAGGTGGAGAAGGGTTTTCCTGTTCCTTGCCTCCAAACTGTCAAATACTAACATCGATATTGATTATTATGTTCTGTCTTAGGATTTCACATAAGAAGATACACCAGCAGTCAAAATATAATAGGTAATAAAATGCACATGTGTGAAATTTTCATAATACCATGTATTTTAATAAGTGCCTTTTATGTATCTTAATGTTATTCAGTTTCCATGTGACTTTATGAAGCTATGATTCCACTGGAGTCATCACTTACCTAGAAATAGGATTTTAAATATATAGGGTAGAAATCATTCAGAGCCAAAATTATTCTTGAGAATCCCATGTTTCTATAGATACAAGCCAGCCAGTTTCCCCAGTGTCTGTCTCCCACCATGTATGTAATTGAAAATAGTTATCAAACACTTTCTATGTGTCACATATTGGATACAAAGTGATATATAGGTCCCCAGATCTCACCTTTCTAGCAGGTGAGAAAATTATCACATAAATAAATGAGATAATTACAGACTGAAGTGATTTATAGAAAGGACTGGAGTGGTTGTGATATGTGATCCCCTGAAGGCTTTTAGTGATGGTGGTCAGGGAAGGCTTTTCTAAAGAGGTGAGTTTTGGAGGATGAGGATGAGCTAATCTGCTGATAGGTGGCCACAAGAACATTCCAGACAGAAAAAATAAAAACAGTGGCAAAGATCTCAGTTGGAAAACAGTTTGATGTGTTTGGGTAACAGAAGCAGAAGAATAGTGAATGATGGAGGAAGTATAGAAAATGAAGTGAGAGAAGTAGGCAGTATTTAGAATAGTCAAAATTTTCCTATGAGGCATGGTAAGGGAGTATGGATTTCATGCTGATGGGAGTGGAGAGAAAACTGAAGGCTTTGTGGATGCAGAGGAATACTCTGTCATGAGGTCTAAACATATTTACTATAATATACTAGGTAGGGTTTGAAGTTCCAAAAGAGTTACGAAGTTGCAAGGTAGACTGACCGTAGTAGAGGGGGACAGTAATGATTAGAATTGAATTTTATTTTGGGTAAAGAACTTACAGACCCTGATGATGTTGGGTGTTAGGAAGTGGTGGGAGGAGGATCAAAGACCACGCCTAAGTTTTGTCTTAACTGGGCATAGAGAGATGACATTTTTATGACCAAGAGTGCAGCACAAGCATTACAGTGGGAGTCAAGGAGCTATTTTGCACCTCTCAAGTGTGAGAAGCTAGGTCAACATTTAGTTAACAGCTGAGCAGGCCACGGAGAGGGCAGCTGACCTACTCAACATCATACAACACTGTGGTGGAAACCTCCAACTTGACCTGAGTTGTACCTGAAGCAGCTTCTTTGTTTTTTGTTTTTTTTTGTGTGTGTTTTGGAGATCAAACCTGGAAATGGCTCCATTAATCTATGGTGCTTTAGCAGTGACTGGCCAGTTGTGTCATCAGTAGATTATAAAATGTCTCAGTAATTGATAATTTCTTACAAGCTCCACAGTGGCAGCAGCACCTTTTCATTGTTCATGAGCATCTCTAGTGACAAACCCCACAGAGCCCGGGTGAGGATGTGGACACTGCTATGAGACTATCTGGTTGATGGAATGAGTAGCAGATGTTTCCTCCCCTGGCTAATTATCTTGTCCTTTGGGTCTCACCATTTCCAGTATTTCAGCTGTAGAAATTCTTAGTGTTAGGTAACTAAGAAACATTACACCATTGTTGTGTTACACAACAGAATTCAATATAAGATGCTATGCTGGTAGGTAGATCAGATAACTCTACAAATTGCTTTCATCTGGTGTTTACTTGCTACAGTGTTATTAGGCAGAGTGCCATTCTGTTCTTTAATCTTACCGGGCTCCTCAGTTATTGTGATCATTATTATTATATAATAGTAGAGTTTCATCTTACTCGGTAGTTGGGGGTCTCAAGAATATAACATGTAAATTGTGTGTAGTCAAAAATACTCCCAGCCATGTTCTCTCTCAAAAAATACAATACTACCAGGTACAGGGGTTCAGTGCTATTTCACATGCTTATTCATACCTAGTTAAATGAATGGTTTCTTTTTGGGGTTATGCTGTAGAAAAATTAGAGAAACTTTTAGAATAGCAAGATGCTCATTACTTTTTATTTCTTTTTTCTTTCTGTCCTTTGTCCTTCTTAACCTTCCTCAGACAAATATTTATGGCTTCCTATTGTCAACATTAATCCTGGGCAATGGATATGCAATGATAAACAAGAAAGACTAAAGTCTTGACCTTATGGGGCTTCTGGTCCAGCATGCATTGTGAGAAGTCCACGGGTGCCAGAGACATGGTAAAGGCCCCGGGAGCACACTGCTAATGCTATTATGCCTAGCAGAATTCATGTTCTCATCAGTTTCTATTTTCTTTCTCTTTGCCGATCAGATTTGGCAGTTTAGCATAGACTCCTATCAAATGAACCTTTGTATCCCATATTACAAAGGAAGTATTAGGATTAGAAAGGAAAGGTAACTTCCCAGCAGTCATCTGAGTGTAGCAAAACTAGGATTTTTGAAAACTTAAATTGTTGCTCTTCTCTACTCTCTGAAGTGTCTCTGTCTTCGGTTGCATTGGGTCCTCAAGTCCATGATTCCTTTTGTTTTTCCTACATCTGAATTTGTGTCCCTACCCTTGGCTTTCATTTGCTGACTTTTTGCTTCCCAGATAAGAATTTCTGTTTCTGTCCTGGTCTTTGCCTCACCTAAAGTATATTTATTTGACTTCTGATGTCTCCATGGCTCTACGTTTTGTGTTTCATATCCTTGACTGTTGGTCAAAAGTAGCTTAGGCATGGGTGTTCAATACAGGATGGGCCTGGTATCACTTTATTGACATCTTGACTTCTCACCTTCTGTGGAGATTTCATTATATCCCTATAACCCAGGTAGGCGATTGTCATTGTTCCTAAGGATAAAACTATTTAGGTGAATGCCCCTCTGCAGAATCATTTATCTTCTGTTCCAATTTATGCTGGAGACGTGGCTATTGTCCAAAACGGAGAGATTTATTAGGGTTTCTATTTAGGACTGTATTTAAAGACACTATGCCCTATATTGTGAGACTGTTAAAATAAGAAATTCCCATATAATTAAATTTCAAGCAGAACAATTGGTGTGGGGGAGGAGAGAGCCTTGGTTAAGGCACATAAAATTCTTATTGTTAAAGCTGCGGAGCCCTTTGCTTGTGTCATGTCAGGCTGTCCTTACCTATTACAAGGTAGGCATTGGACACTAAAGCAATGCTACTTCATTTATTTGAGTGCGCCATAATATGAAGCTACTTTAAATGCTTTTGGATAGTTGCCACTGTAATTTTATTATATAATTACTGGGTTTAATGTCATGGTCATTTAATGAAGTTTTTATATTCACCTCAGGTACACTATGAGAGGGAACAAATGATTACTTGCAAACAGAAACCTTTTACAGATTGGTTTAAAAAGAGGCAGGGAAAGAATAGGGTGAAGTCTCCTGGAAATACAGCAGTGTCTTTAGGTAGAAAGAGAGCAGGATTTCCACGCCCTTTATGCACTTTGGAATCTTGGACATGCAGGCACGTTGCTGGGTCTCTGATTTTGTCAGCTAAGAAATGTTAGCTACTGCAATAAAAATCTCAGTGGTTTAGTACAGGTTTCTTCCTCAGCCATTTCAGCCTAGAGAATACATGTGGGAAGTTGTCCTCTGGCCTTCCACTTTGTGTGTCCATCTTCAGATCATAGTCTCAATTGACCACTAGTTGAAAGTTTTGTTCATGTCTAACACCACTGTCCTTAGAAGGAAACCGTCTTTAGCACTGGATTGATGTTTGTATGGCTTCCCTTTTCCTGGCCAAACGACTGACTCCGGTGTTAACTTGGATAGTAACGGAAGAGTCTGTTAGCTCTTCAATACCAAATTATTATATTTCAAGGAAATGCTTAGGCTACTTCTTGCCTGCAATTTTGCATTATTTTAAGCATCTTAATTACTGAAGTATTTTCAGTAGCAAACATAACCTTTTAGTCCTTTGATTCTTGATGTGTTCTTCACAAAACCTCAACCACAAATGCATAGGTGTCCAGTTGCTTTACAAAGAAATGTTATTTTTTTTCATAGTATTTTTTCCAAATAATTACTTTAAGGAATTTTAATGGTTTATAATATCCAATTTTTTCTGTCTTTTCTTTCTCCTTTAAAAAGAAAATAAATACCAAGTAGATTCCGAATCATCACAAACAAAAAATTGGAGTGAATGCTTATCCCTTGTGTCTCGTATGTGTGTTTTATTTTACTGTTATAAATTGTCCACATTTCTGACATGTTTTACTGTGTATATTTAAAGTACACAACATGAAGTTTTTATGACATGATGTTTTTATAGCAAAATTATTCTTATAATCAACCTAATCAACATATCCATCATCTCCATAGTTAACTATTTATGTTATAAGATTGCTTAAAATCTACTGTTTGTAATTTTCTAGCATATAATACATTATAATATATAATACAAATTCCCTGTGTATAATAAAATATTATAAATTATAATCCTCATGCTGTACATCTGATCTCTAGACATATTTTTTTTGATCTCTAGACATATTAATCCTATAAATACAACTTTGTACCTTTTGATAAATAGTCCCCCATTTTACCTGGTACCCTGCCTCTGGTAAATACTGTTCTCTTTTTCTACATATTTCAGGTTTTTTTCTTAGATTCCACATATAATACAGCTTACCAGTGTCTGTCTTATAAGCAAACCTCCAGTTTTATCCATGTTGCCACATCTGGGAGGATATTTTAAGGTTAAATAATGCTCTAGCACGTGGATGTGTGTGGTTTATGCACGTCACAATGTCTACATGTAGACATATCATCCACTGACACTTAGTGGTTTGCCTATCACGGCTGTTATAAATAATGTTAAAGTGAACATCAAAGTAGAAATCACGTGCTCATTAACTTTTCATTGTAGATATGCTGAGAAGAAAGACTATTGGGTTGTATGGTATTTTTAGGTTTGGTTTTATGAAGAAACTCCACTGTGTTCCTTAATTGTTACATCACTCTCTCATTCCCACCTAGATTGTGCAAGGCTTCCCTTTTCTCCATGCCCTTACCAACCTTTGTTATATTGTCTTTCTGACAGTAGCCATCCTAGCAGATACGAGGTAATACCTCATGGTGGTTTTGATTTTTATTTCTTTGATGGCTAATGATGCTGAGCATTTTTTCATGCATTTGTTGCCCATTTGTATATCTTCTTTAGAGAAACGTCTATTCAGGTCCTTTGCCCACATTTTAATGGGCTACTCTGTGTGTGTGTGTGTGTGTGTGTGTGTGTGTGAGAGTGTGTGTGTGTACCTTATATATCTTGGACATTAACTTCTGAGCTGGTATGTGGTTTACAAGTGTTTCATCTTTAGTTATATTGTTAATCATTATCTACAGTACTTACTTTATAAGGTTTGTAGTGGCTGGCTTTGCTTTGCTTTTAGTTTTTAAGCTCTTAAAATTGGCTATATTCAGTGTATTCCTGCATTTCTCTCCTAGGCTGTTTCTGACCACCATCTAATGTCCTTTAGCTTTTCAATCCCAAGTGGTTTGAATGATTAATACTTCCTCCTTTGAAAACCTCACTCACGGCTTCATGCCCTACAGGTGATCTGTATGTGGAATCTGACCAGGTTAAGGTTTGAAATATGTAGGGAGCATGAGATGAGAAGTAATACATAGCATGTTTGGAGGTAGAGTATGCAAAACACGAGTTCTCTTTTGGCATGATTATATAACAATTTGGGGAAATAAGTAAGAGGCACACGTATAGATGGGTAGCTTCGTATGAAATGCTAGAATATTTGGATTCTAAAGATGGTTTCGTCAAAGTGTTTCCTAGAGAGAATAATTCCCTTAAATTACCCCATAAAATGAGAAATCCTATATTTAAGATAGGCTGCACATAACTATTACCTTCATATTCACAGCCAATTTTGATTTAATCTTTCCTCTTACTCTAGGCTGCGGCAAAATATATTATGTGAATTATCATCCCTTGCTTATGGTAGGTATACTCCTCATCCTTACCACTATATCAGTTATTTATTGCTCTGAAAAAATTACTCCAAAATACGCTTAAAACAATGACCATTTATTGTCTGTTACTTTCTCGTTACCATGACAAATACTTGCCAATCAATTTATAAAGAGAAAAAGGGTTATTTTGGCTCACAATTGCAAGAATTCCAGTCCATGATATATTGCCCTCATTACTTGGGGTCTGTGGTGAGACAGCAGTCATGGCAGGAATATGTGCCAGAGGAGGCCCATTCATCTCAAAAGTGAATGCTGATGTCAGACTTTAGTTTTCATTATTTTTAATGAAAAATATTTAGTTCCATAAATATTTATTGCAACCTTCATGGTAAGTACTTAGTCTTATTGTTATATCTGCAATATTTTACTTGATGCCTATCACTTAATAAAGTTCAATAAATATCAGGAGAAAAAGTAAATGATGAAGTGAACACATGAGTGAATGCATGAAAAGGAGCTGTAGATATATGAATGGGCGGATGTGGACAAAAACAGTTAAGAGGAAGAATAAGTACATTTCAGCTACAAACTGATACCAAAAATGAAGAAGGAGAGTGTCTGCTTTATAATAAATAGGACAGCTGAACTTTTTGGTTCTTTCTGGCCGAAAAAGACCATAATTCTAATGTTTTCTGAGTTACAAAATTCTCTAAATCTTTAAGCTTGGTTCCATACTGCATTAATAGTAGTGGATTTGATAAGAATTTGAAATTCAGGTGGACAAGCCTATTTGGAAAAGAAGATACAAGAGTAGACTTCATTGGAGGACTGGACATTGAAGTGGAATTATGTAGTAGACAGCTAGAAGCATGAAAGATAAGCTAGATAAGGCTTCAGTGTAGTGTTTCTCAAGTCCTTTCCTTATGGGAATGTATTTTGTGGCAAGGAGTGACCCACGGTCTGAGCACTTTCAGCATGCTCTGAGCATCAGTCATTATGTTGAATAAAAGGAATAGGGAGTGCTGATTATTGGTTGAGTTGATCACATGGAGGTCAGTGATGAGAAATTATAAGATAATAATAATAATTATAATAACTCACATTTACTAAGCATTTTCAATGTGTCTGGTACACTAGTGATTTCCTATATTACTCAATTTAATTCTCCTGGCACTTCTGTGATATAAAGCACAGTTTGGCAATTTTTCTCTATAGGGACCATAAAAAAGTATTTTATATTTTGTGGGTTATACAGTCCCTGTTACAACTATTTCATTCTGCTGCTGTAAGGAAAAACAATCATAAATAATATGTAAGTGATGAGTGTGGCTTTGTTACAATAAAACTTTATTATAAAAACAGTGTAGTTGGCAGTGGGCTAGATCTGCCAACCCCAGAAGTACATTATCATCCCATTCAGTGACCTCTGATCTATAGAATGCAGACCCCTGACTCAAGCCTGTCTATGCCAAAGCTCACTCTCTTAATCACTCCACTATATTTCTTGAAATCAGGATTCAGAAAGGTAATATCAACAGCAGAAAGTAGGCTGGATTATCAAGGAAACAATAGATGACTCTAGACAGGTAGACCAGATGGTAAAATACCAAATAGAACACCCTAATATCTTAAAGTAGCCTGATAATAGTAGTAATAAGTGGGATAGAATGGCTAGGGGTCTATGGTAGGGACAGGATTCCTACGTTTTTACAACTAACTGGAGACCTGCTCATGAGCTAAAACTGGAAATGCATAGATAAGTTGCTAAAGCATTTTAGGAGCCAGCTCCTAATATCTTTCTTGGCAACTATGGCTGCTAAAAAAGAGAAAATATCACCACAGAAAGATAGGTCATCTCTGCCTTTGGGAATCAGAGCTGCTTCTCAGCAAGAATGGAGACAATACATATAGTATGGATGTGACAGCAAATCTCTTGAACTGATTTGATATCCTGCCTGAGTCTCACGGCTGTATCAAGAACAGGGCCGTGTTCCCTACTTGAACTTGCTCTGATCTCACACTTAATCAGGGACGCACTTGGTAACCACTTGGCACAGTTCTCTGCGGGCACTCTCTGTAATACATAATACTTTGTGCTGCTCACATAAACACTCTTGCAGCTATGGATTGTTTGTGGGGCTGAAAACAATTATTACACTTTTTCAAATCAGTGCTTATGATTTTACCGGTCATATTGTCTATCTCTAAGAGATGGCAACAAGAGATATGTGTCTATCTCTACTAATGGCTAAGTGCCTAATCTATTCCTCTGCCCCTCATTGGAAACACATCTTTTCTTTTCCCAGTATATCCCCTTATGTATTTGCATTCCAGCATTAGCCAGAGCTCTTCTTATATCAGAGATACTTATGCATACAATTGTCTTAACTAGATTGCAGGCAAGTAGAGAGCCAACTGCAATATCTAATGTTTTCTAGAATTTGCGTTAACAAAGTGGATTAACATTAGCTGTTGAATCTAAGATCAGATCAGAAAAGACCCAAATCCCAAGTGCATAAGGGAGCTGAGGGACTATGAGGGTTGAGAGATTTTGAGAACCATACCCTAGAGATAAACATGGTGCTTAAGGTTTTACAAAATATGTTTGTAACCACTGGAAAAAAAAAAAAGATAAGTGTACTTCCTTCTGTTGATAAAAGAAATTCTGAGTAGTAGGCATTTTTCAGTATTTTAATATGCACATCTAAGAAGATACTTGAGTAATATAGAAAATAAAGATGCTACAAAGGCAGAGCTGGTATGATGGTTTTTACTGCAGAACCTGGATATGTCAGAGACTCATTTATCCTGGCAAGAGCTATCTTGCATTCTGGGCAAGTGCTAATGACAGTCTCAGCAAGTCAGGAACATCTATCCCAGATATTTTTGTGATGTCTTACTTAGATTTTCCACAAGAAGACCTTGAGACAAGGTCTTTGGCTTATTTATTTGGAAATAAAATCAGGAAGCTCAAGGGAATAAATAGGCATAGTGAAGGAAGGGATGGAGCAAAGCCCAATGAACGGATTATTAATTAGTGCGTTACTACTATCAACAGATGGGTTTCAATCTTCCTGATAACTGTCCAAGGAATCTTCTAGAAAGCACATATGGAGTGCCTCAGTAAGAAACTGAGCTGTTTAATCCAGCAGTGCTCCTGTATGATTGGCTGAGGATTTTCCCCACTGCATGAGCTGCTTGAGCTTGGAGATAATCAAAGTCTCTGCATGGCAAAGTGGAAAGACACTTTCCATTGGAGAGGTAGAAGATGTAGCCAGCTTGCTGGGCATTGTCCACTGCAGTGACAGTTCAGCTTGGAGCTGGCTGAGGGACTTTGTGAGGGGCAGGAGAGCAATAGCACCTGCACCTTTCTTAGAGCTAAGATACTAAAGGGATACAACACTGTGGTGCTGAAGCCTTGGCTGAAGCCAAAGCCAAACTTGGGGTTTTGAGTCAGCATTGGTTGCATGAGTAGAGAGCTAAAGAAGTCAGTAATATACTCTGAAGTGATTGGATTTAATCTTACAGCTCCTCTGTATTGTGTATGAAAGGAAGATGTTACGACTTGGATGAAAAAGTATTCTCCAAGAGACCCAGCTGACCTGAGGTGGGGCTCTTGGAAGATGGTTGGGGCATTGGCACACTACACTCATTCATGAGTTCATGACTGAATGTGCTGTTAAGAGGTGGTGTCTTCTGCGAGGAAGGAGTTCACTGAGGCCACGCCTTCCAAGGGTATATCTTTCCTCTGGCTCTTTTTTGCTGTGCTTCCTCGCTGCCAGGAGGTGGGCAGCTTTCCTCCAGTCTGCCCTGCTGCCATGATGTTTCTGCCTTGGAGCCAGCCAACCAGGGACTGAGGCCCTGAAATCATGAGACCAAATGATCATTTCTTTCTTTCATTAGTGTATTCCAGGTATTTTGCCCCAGCAACAGGAAAACTAGTATGGAGGAGAATTTAGACAAATGTCTAAGACAATCCAACTAATATTGCAGTGAGGATAACAACAATCTATCCAACAACTAAAGCCAGCAAATCAGTAATGGTAGTCGTTAATATTTTTGATATGATGAAGCAGAGGACAATAATAACAATGATATCATTATATTAGCGTTTTATCTTCATAGAGTTTGTGTCAGCATGCTTTTTCAAAGAATTTGTCTGTCTTGCTTCATTCATTGGGAAATATACTTTTATTTTCTTTGTGCAGATGGGGAAACTGTAGGTCCAACATGCAAAAACATGCCTAGGAAGATATAGAATAAATGCAGTCCAAGCACAAGTCTCTTTCCTATGTGTTTACCCCCTGCCTCCCTAGGGGCAGCAGAAGAAAATCATGCTATGTAAACAGCAGTTTTGTTTCCCTTGTAGGTGTGTGCTTCTCTGTATTCAATTCCCTCGAAACATTTCATGAGGTGAAAATACCTGTTTACAGAAGTTGTGGAAACCCGCACTGCTCCAAAGGTAAACACACAACCTTGCGCACATTCTAGTCTCTGTCATTTAGTAAACATTTGTAACCACCTGCTACTCTCTGGGAAGAAGAAAGACTTAGAGGGGATGTGAAATCTGAGGAAGAGGCTCCATGGAGAATTAACACCCTTTTAAAAGAAGCCTCTAGCTGCTACACCTGGATATGCCTGAGTTTTCACTTAGATTTTAAAAGAGAACAAAATTCAGTCTTACCAAGGTTTCACATTGGGATGAGTTGCTCAGCTATACATTTGTATTTTGCAACTTTCTGAGTCTTTGGAGGGACCAGTAGTAAAAATGAGAGGCATTCATATACAATGTTGAGAATATTGAGTATACATGTTTGTCTCCATCACCTATAGAAATGTGTAGTTCTGCCAAGGCAGGACATGAGGCAACAGGATGGGGTGCATCACTTGGTAGCTAGTGCCTGTTATCAGCAGCCCCCACACGCACTGAAAGATGCCCATAGTTTTAAATACACATGATAAATATGGTCAATTATGTCATCATATTTTCACGTCTCAGTTTTACTCTCTGAAGCTCTTATGACAAAAATGAACATAAGAGGTAACTTGATGTGAGGCTTATATTTTTAGACTGACAGGATGGAGACCAAAAAAGAGAATTTCCTCTTGTGCTTATTTCTTAATGTAAAAAAATCAAATTTTAAAAAATGAGGATAAAATAGTAAGAGAAAATGTAAAGAAAACAAATGTAAAAAGAACATAAAATAGCAATGAAAATGGAGAAAATTATCACTAGTAAGAAGTATTAGATAACATATGCATAACTGTTTATTTGTAATGGTACATTTTGCAGAGTGCTGGGATATAATCCTGGCCTGGGTAAGGCCATGACAAGATGAACTTTCACAAAGCACATGTTAGCTGAGCATCATGGGAAGATTTCTCTAGTTAGATCTTTTGGTTATTTGTTATTTAATGATGTAGCTTCCAACAATAGTCATCTTATGTAGTGTCTGCTACCAAATCATGTCAGTGAGGGCGACTTAACCCAGGCTGGGAGATTCACTTCTGGGAGAGTGTCTGGGCTTCCTGGTTTAAGACTCAGTTCTCCTCCACATGGGCCTCTGTGTAAGTTGGGTAGACTTAGCACAGATTAGTCAGACCTGGTGTATTAATTGGCTTCCCCCAATGTGCAAAAGCAGAGGATGCTGTACTTTTCTAAAGACTAGGGCATGAAAGAGGCATTTCATCGTTTCAGTGACATTTTAGTGACCATAAGCCTGGCTCAGATTAAATAGGAAGGAGTTACAGGTGGGTGTGAGTATTCAGACGTGTTACTATTGGGCCCATTTATGACCTCTGGAGGGGAGGTGGTTTCTGCGCAGGCTACTGGGCCTTGCGACTGATGCCCTGTTGTGGCGGTCGAGAAAGGAGGAGGGGAGGTGGGGAGAGCCTGGACTGGACACTGGGGAGGTGCTGAACTGGCACTGTCTGGCAAACTGTTTTAAAAATCCATAGCAGTATCCACTCACATACATAGAGCACCAGAACCAGGTGGGGAAGATGAGGTCCACGAACTATTTAAAAGGGATATTTCACATGTTCTTTAGATAATGTCCCCCCTCTGCCTTTGAAAGGGCAAGGAATGAAGATTTTAAGTGACTTGATATAAATGCAGAGAATAAGTCCCCCACTTCTCTGGAAGAAACTGGGGTAAACATTTGAACATATCATAGTCATTCAGCGTATATACAGCCTCCTATCTTCTGGGGGCAATCTTGAAAGGGAGAAAAACCTCTTCTGTTAAGATTCAGACTGAATATTCCTGAATGCACCTCCATCATAGGTAGTTATACTTGCCAGCATCATTAAAATTTAATCATTTATTACTTAATTCTTTGGAAATGTACCAAAGTCAGAGTCTCTATCCTTGCTAATAGAACTTTTAAAGCAAGTTTTGTGAGTTCATATCCTAAACAATATTGCCTGTTTATCAAAGTCTCAGACCCTGTGAATTTTGCAATCATTCCCATAATTAAGATTTCTGCCTGATTTTAATTACCCTGAGGACTGACCAACCTCTTGTAAGGGATATTTCCTAATTTAAGACATCTTGTTAGTGAGGGTTTCTGTAGCATCAGGGAAGGTTGGTAAAAATCACCGGGCACTTTTTGTCTATCACATACTGAATACAGTGAAACCAATTATATGAAGTGTCACCGGTCACTTAGTTGGACAGTGGCAGTGTCAGTATTCAAATCTGGACTAAAGTTCTAAGATCTGAGTGCTTCCCGGGTGTAGCGCCATTGGTAAGGGCAGGCAACACATGAAGGGTGGTTCCTAAATTGTGATCCATGTACCAACAACCTTGGTATCACCTGCAGATGTGGGAAAAATGTGGAATCTTGGCCACAGCTCAGATCTACTGAAGCAAATGCTCTGGGGGTGAAGCACAGCAAGTTGTATTTTCTCCATCTTGCTTATGGGATGATCTAAATTTATGGTGAACGCTTAAATTTTAAAAACTTACTACAGTAAAATGTACACTGCCAAGAATGATGGGATAAGTGTGTTTGAAGTAAGGAGGGTATTTTGAGGGAAATTAATGGCAATATATCCTTTACTGTAATAAATCTTTTTTTGTTTAAACATTGTATCTTTTCATCACATTGCATATAGTCAAATTTGTGAATAACTTCAAAATTTTTTTTGCTTTACTAAAATTGCTATACATTACAGGGCTCACTGGTTAAAACTATTACAGCATGGGCTTCTTATAGATATCTGTATATAATAGAGACCAACGTGCCTCATCAAAGTGATCCCTATTCAGCAAATACTCAACAATAGCTTGACTTAACAATCATGTTTTTCTTACATTTGGCTTAGAATCCAAATTTTCTCTATTTCCTGACTTTGTAGCTGGTTCTATGCTTCAGTTTCCTCCTATTAAAATATAGATAATAATGCTTACTTTCTTCTCTCACAGAAATAGTCTAAGAATTAATGAGCTATATTAAACTCTTTCAGTTCCTGGTAGAAAAGCAGTAGATAAACATAATATTAATATTTTAAATAGGTTGAGTATTTTATGTGAGAAAAGTCTTTTTCATTTCTTTTGGTGATCAAACATCTTGCCTCTTCCTAAAATAATTTTTATTGGAGACTTTTTTCTTTAAAGGCACCCACCAAATTTACTTTTTAGCACCAAATGGAAGACCATCATGATTAGAAAGCATTTTATTAGTGAAGCATTAAGAATTTAAAAATTTCTGGTTTTACTAGTGATAAAAGGTAGCATGGCGTTGTGGAAGGAACACTGTGTTAGGAATCCTGCGGTGCCCAATGTGAACTCTATGCAGCTCTCTAACTCTGCAAATTAGAGAGCTGTGGTTTGCTGAGCGAGAAGATGATGGGATAGCACAGAGTTAGAGTCAGGCCTTTGCCTCAGACATTTGTATTTGAATTCTGGCTTGGGCATTTATGAGCTGTGTTACCCTAGTTACGTACCTTCCTTCTCCTCTTATGTGTAAAGATCATAGTGATAGGACTAAATAAGAAAATGAATCTATTGCCACAGAGCAATAGGTGCTAGTTATTTTCATCATTAAAAAAAATCAGACAAGGGCTGGGGATTTAGCTCAGTGGCACAGCACCTGCCTGGCAAGCACAAGGTTGTGAGTTCGATTCCTGGTACCAGAAAAAAAAAAAATCAGACATAGACCATGTCCTCCCCAAAGGCCTGGATACCTTCACATTTTAGAGCCCCATGGGAAGTTTGTCCTAGACTCCCCAGTTGATTACTTCCCTAAGGATTCAACACATATCATGTATTTATTGAACACCTACTGTGTTCCAGGGCTACTTGAACCAATGCAGAGACTGCAGTGAGGATAAAGACCTGCGCTTGAAGAGCTTGCATGCACGGGGAGAAGGACTTCCTTGAAACTCCTGCAGTAGTTACACAGAAGTGCTCAATGTGTCTTGGTTCGATTGAATGAAATTCTTTCTTGTACTGATACATCGTCAGTCTTGACAAAAAAAAAAAAAAATTTTTCCTTAGCCCTTGGTTCTTTAACAGATAAAGATTTCCCTTTGATGAGTTCTTGAGAATTCTGTTTTGTTTTTTTTTCTTTTGTGTCTCACTGCTCCTTGAATGGATAAAGAACCGCAGGAAGGAGCTGGTTGTCCCTCTGTCTTCTTGCCTGGATTGAGGGAAGACTTGCTGTAGCAGGAAAGGTGGGGGCTGAGTGTGGTTAACAGGACATAAAGGACATTTGCAAGTCTATCTGTATAGCTGGTAGTCCCTATGTGCAGGTTAGCACAAGTTATTTAAATAATCTCCCCCACTATGTCTTTAAAGGAACAAGCAGTGTAGTTTTAAGTGATTTGATTTACACATGGAATAAACTCTCCATTCTTTTATCCATGTTTGTAGGCTAAAAGGAAAGGGAATTTGAAGCTCACCTACCTATCTGTGTGAGTAGTATTCATCCACTGGGGATGCGTCAATGATATTGTTCCAGTCTGCTTGAAAGAGGGTATTGCTAAACTTTTCGGGATTAAGAAAGAAAATCTCCCTCCTCTATCTTTGTCTCCATGGTACAGGAACAGTAGTGTGATATCTTAGCTGATGTAAATATTTTAAGCAGGAAGGAGTGTGCTTTTACTTCTTACAACATAAATTAAACATCACAGTAGACATCAGACTGGGAAAAGTTACAGGAATCGAAGGTACTTCCAGCAGTGTATTAATGCAGTCTAGGCAGGGGTTCAAGGGGGTGGTGAGATCACCAGCAGGTGTGGAGCCCCGAGTGATTTCCAGCCAGCCCTACAGACAGACAGGGACTCGGAGGGGGAAGTGTTCTGGCTTAGGACACTGTACTGCATCCAGCCCACATAGACCTGGAAATGGGAATGGAAATACAGGCAGAGACAGGACCAAGGAGCCTTATCAGCGACGCACAGAGCACTGAGCCACAATCAGGACAAGCTGGGAAGTCTCGAGACTAGAGGCCAGGCTGGGAGGTGGCCAAGATGGCACCCAGGCAAGAGCAGAGGCTGTGCCAGTGTGCCTGTCCACGTGGGAAAGGGGTGTGCAACACAGTGAGAAGTTTGGCAGAAGGAGGTCAATTCCAGATTGTTGGGCCAAGTTGGAGACCATGCAATATTTAAGAAGACATGGGGGCACAATGGATATATTAGTTTCCTGGGGATGTTATGACAAACTTGACTGCTTATAGCACAAAACTAATCAGTCATAGTCTCAAATCAAGGCATTGGTGGGGTTGGTTCCCTCTGGAGGTTCTGAGGGAGAATCTGTCCCATGTGTGTCTGCTAGTTTCGGGCAGCTGGCTGGTAACTCTTGGTGTTTCTGGGCTTGCAGATACAGTATGTCGCACCGGTCTCTGCTTTGGTTTGACACCTTCTTCCCCTCTATGTGTCTCTGTGTCTTCTCTTCTTATGAGGATACTTATCATTGGATTTAGGACCCACTCTAAATTCAGGATAATCTCATTTTAATATCCATAACTTACTTATACCTGCAAAGATCCTTTTACCAAATAAAGTCACTTGCACAAGTTCTGGGCATTAGAACTTGGGCATAATTTTTTGGGGAGGTCACTATTTAACCCACCACAGTAGATAGAAAGGTGGAAGACAGAACACTTAGGTTTTCATCCTAATAATATGAGTTGTACCATTTGTCAAGTATCTTTCATGATTAACACATATTTATGGAATATCTATGTCCCAGATTCCTTTCTAGATTCTAGGTCTTAAATTGGTAAAATTCCCTGTTCTTAGGAAACTACCCTCATTAAGCATGTGTCCTTACAGAAAAATGACACATCCAATATTTGGCATGGTTGAGGATGAGCACTATAACAAAAGTGAGTTAAGGATGGGGTAGGGAGTAAAATGATGCATCCAATATTTGGCATGGTTGAGGATGAGCACTATAACAGAAGCGAGTTAGGGATAGAGTAGGGAGGCCTGGGGCACAGGAAGGTTACAGTTTCCAATGAGATGGTCCTGGAAAGCCTCAGCAGAAGCTACAATTTGAGGAAAGTCTTAGAAAAGGGAAGCGAGTGGGCCTGAGAGAGGACCTCAGAAAGTATCTTCCAACTAAAGGGAACATGAAAGGCAAAGGACCTGGGGCTCGAACAGGCCTGGCATACTTGGGAAGGAGTCAGTAGGCCAGGATGGTAGACAGGGAGTGACAAGGAAGAAGAGTTGAAGGAGATGAAGTGGAAGAGATAAAAGGGGGCCAGATTGTGCCCATAGGTCTGGCTTCCTGCTAGGACCTTGTCATTTGCTCTGAGTGTAATGGGGAGCCATGGGTGATTTTAAGACAACATATAATGCAATGTAATTTCATGATTATTTGTGCAATATTAATGAAAACAGATTCATATAGAGGCAAAGGCAGAGTGGGGAGACAACTAGGACAGCTGTCGTAATGAAAGAGGGCGAGGACATGGGGTTTGAACTAGCAGAAATTGGGAAAATCATGAGGGTTCTCCATGTGTTCTGAAGCAGGAGGTACTAGAATATGAGGATGTTTGGTTACATGAGAAATAAAGGGAAGGAATCAATGATGTCTCAGAAGTTTTGGAAGCATCTGCTCAGCATCTATTCATCTACCACCTCTCCATGAGGGAGGGACAAAGTCACATATGAAGAGGAACGTGTGAGATGGAAGATATTGCTATCTTTGGACAATACACTCTACAGCACAGTAAAGGATATTGCAAAGGAAGTTTGTTAAGGCAAGAAGGCTTGACAAGATTACACAGGTTGGGCTATGAATCAAGTTAAGTACAAATAAACACAGAAATTAAGAGCAGGTAGCTGGAAACAGTTTCCTGGGGTTTGAGTAGAGGAAGCAGACGGCATGACACAGCCAGAGGACAGCAGATGTCTACCCAAGTCCGGAAAATTCCTCACAGTGCTGCATTTTTCCAATCTTTTTTTTTTAATTACTTGTTGCCAGGCTATTAAAAATGAGCTCCAGATAATATATGTTACAGAAAAACAGGAAGAATAAAAAAGGTAAAGTGTAGAAGAGCACATCAGAAAATTTACCCACCGTCTCACCACAAACGCAGAAGCGATATTGCCGTGTAGCTGAGGAGTCCTCCCATCTGCTGAGGCGGTGATTTGAGCAGAGAGTAAGGGCTTTGGGCTAAAAATTGCACAGATTGAATCTTAGTTTGAATCTGAGTTTGAATCTTAGCTCTAGCTCTGGCGGCTATATGGTCTCAGAAAAGTTGCTTTACTTTCTAATTGGGAAAATGGGGATAATAATAAAATAGCCGTATCATACAGCCCAGGGGCTGAAAAATAGTAACTTATTAATGTACATAAATTTTACAAAAGGCTATCATTTAAAAATACAGCATACGTGCTGTTAAGTGTCCATATTTGCCTTTTTCCAATAACAAACTTATCTTGAACATCTTTAATGACTTCGTTTTTTTTTTTTTTTTTGTTTTTTTCCGGTACCAGGAACCGAACTCACGACCTTGCGCTTGCCAGGCAGGTGCTTTTGCCGCTGAGCTAAATCCCCAGCCCTGAACATCTTTAATGACTTTGAACAAGATACCTACAATATCACGTATATCCCTCCATTAAACACACAAACTACAATTTGTTTAGCAACTTCTCATTGTTGGATATTTAACTTTTTAAAAAACTATTTTATCCATTACATATATCCCTGCAATAGTCAGCCAAAGTACTTAGCTAAATATTATCAGTCAGCACATTTTAAAAATAAACAAATGAATATCAACACATCTCTAGAAATGGAATTGCCAGATTCTAAATGTCCTATTCATTTTTTACATTTCCTTTTTATTATGCAACACTGAGTCAACAGAAAAGGAAGCATAAAGAATACCAACATGTATATACATTGAGCATGTGTATTTAACTCAACATTTTGTCAGACTTGCTTTATCTAGGTTTTTCTGAAGTTCTTGAAAATCTAGTATCTCTCATGACATTTTTGCTCTACTACTGCAACATGTCTCAAAAGTGGAGATGCAGCCCTGTGTGGATCTCCTACCTTTATCATACACTACAAAACTATGTATGGTTCCCTATTGCATTCTGTCACATAGTCTGCTTTTTAGTTGTTCAGAATGGCTTTTTCAGCACTTTTTTTGGAACTGGGACCCAATCAAGGACTAGTCATTACACTTCAGTTGTGCCTTTTAGGTGCGTATCAGTCTGGAACAGACTATCTGTTTTACTTCTTCTCTCCCCTTTAATACTGGTGTTGGGGAACGTGCGATGTGGAGCTTCTCCCCTTCTAAACATTAAGCTCCCTATTGTAAAGGAAGTTTTCCGATGTGAACAGCTGAGCCAAAAATCCCATCTGTGAACCCACAGCCTGCACACTGGCTGTGCTGAAGCCAGGCTCCACGAGGCAGGCAAGCCATTTGGATGCCCCATCCTTCCAACAGCCGCTGGGCGTCTGCTGTGCAAAGTTTCCTCAAGGTAGGGGTGATGACTATCCATCCCAAATAACACTCTTGTTTAACAGAAAAGATGGCTTTAAGTTTAGCTGTGGAAAAAAGATGTCAGGAAACTTCCTCTTCATCTTCAAAAGCAGGTGAGCGTGTCTTGGGTCACTTTGTATTCCTGCAGGTGGAGTGAGTAAGAGCACACCTCTACCGTCAGACACCTGTGGTAAAATCCTGGTCTGTCTGTTGCTCTGTTACTAGGGGTAACTCATTACCTTGGGAAACCACTTTGACTTTATTCTACTTGGTACTCTGGTGTGTGCAAGGGACTTTGCTGATGGACTTACCTGTCTCATACACTGCTGGGCAGCAAATATACTGCCACTGAGAAGGGGGACAGTTTCCTGACCTCCAAGGTGGGGCTTTTCAAACATTCATGCACATGAGAATCACTTGGAGATGCAAGAAGGCTTGTAATTACTAGAGATTCTGTACCTGTACGTGAGCAGGAATCTGCCTTTCTTTTAGGTGTTTTATGAGATTCTGACTTAGGAGGGCCAGGTGCCGTCTTTGAAAAAGCCTTATCAGGGCACATCAGCAAAAGGTACCGCTTGATAACCATTAATATGTCCTGGCGAACCTTCTGAATATACACTGACACGATCCTTACAGCTATTCCATGTGCTGCATATGTTTGTATTTGTGCTTATCATGAGGAAATTGAGGCTCAGAAAGGTTAAATAATTTGCCCAAGTCTAAATGAGTAGCTGAGTTGATATGAAAATGTGTATGGGATATTGTAGTAAAATGTAAATGAAAAGATACACTCATTGATTTGCAAATTTAAAAAAATTCTTGGAGTAGGAAGTTTTTACTACTAAATGGTGATAGACAAGGAACACTTCCCATTGTGATCCAAGAGGTGTATGTGAAGTACTATTTATTTGCCATTCCTTTGGAGCCAGGGTCAACTATCTGTAGAATAAATGAATGCTTGGCAAGTAGCACTCAAAGTGTGCTAGTTGAGGAAATGAGTAAATATGTTCTAATATATTCCAGTACTCTGCAAATGTTAGTCTTTGTACTCTTCCACTGGAGCCACATTTGTGTATGTCCCCTCTTGGTTATTTTTCCCAGTCTAGTTCTGATTGAATGCCGGCTCAGTTGATCACTCACAGCAAATAGGAATTGTCAAATGACCTGAATTTTTAGTCTCCTATCTGCTATTGACACAGGAGAAAAGTCTTTGAACCACAGCTCTTCAACATAGCGGCCTAGTGCTGATTCTGTCAGCTGTCATTGTAAGGCTATCACCTAGCCCCTCAGATGCTTAAAGTTTCCAATTTTCTCACATAAAGCATAGTGTTTGAAAGCACCGACTTGGGATCAAATATCAGCTCCAAAATCAGGGAAAAGGCTTAAATTCTTTGATTGCTAGTTGCTCCTCTATCAAATGAGTCAGTAATGAGCAGCAAGGGCTTTGGAGACATTTTCCTGGTTCAAACCTCAGCTCAGCTGTTTATTACTGTGTGAACTTTGGGACAATAATACACCTTATCTGAGAATGGTGCAGATAGTTGTATCTATGTTAGAGGATCAGTGAGAGGATAGAATGAACAAATGCAGTAGAGTACTTGAGCCCAGTGCGTAGCAGATACTAAGTATTGTTTAGGATTAGCCATGTTATTGTTATGAAAATGAAATCTACTTCTTTGGGAGATATTTTTGGAAAGAATGTAAATTATTCTGGACATTTACTAAGTGCTCTATAAATAGTAACTGTTTTGCACTCTGTTACTTTAAGGCCAATTTAAATTCAGATACTTGTGAGGATTCCAGTGCTACTGTTCTGTAATTTTTGTAGAAGCAACAAAATAAATGGCCTGCAATTTAACTTTGAAAAACACAGTGTCATCACAACAAATAACCATGTGATGCTTCTGAGACTGTCTGGGTGATGAGGAGCTCTGAACTTGGGTCTTCCTTCCAGAAAACAAGCTGTCATCTTTAAGGATGAGGATTGATATACATGTTTCCAGTGAGAAATTGTGGTACTTGAAGATTAGACAAAATCACCAGATTTGCTATTCTTTCAACTAATGGAAATGTCAATGCTTTTGAGTGTTGTTATATTATTCAATTTGGAGAAAAGAAACACAATCTTAGGGACTGCTTTTAAGAAGTCACAGTTGAATCTTTGACTATCTCGTCCTGATGTCATTCTAACGATGCACTCTGACCCTGAAGAGGCTGCAGTGGTAGGGATTCCATATAAAGTACAGGAACCTCAGGTAAATTTCAACTTCAGATAAATCATGCATATGTTTAGTATTAATATAAGTACACTTGTGTGTATACAGAGAAATAGTTCTCAAATATTGTAAATGTTTATTTGCTAAATATGGCAGTCCTACATCATGGTGTAGGACAATGCTTCTCAGTTGGATTCTGCATCTTAGTTACCGGGGAATTCTGGGTGAAGGCGTGCTCTGAGTCAGTGGCTGCGGCCTTAGGAATCTGTTCTAACAATCACACCTGCTTAGGAAGTAGAGGGGGCGCATTTATCTTCACTGCTGGTGTGGAGGAATCACCTTTGGTGACTATGGAAAGTACAGCTATTTGTCATAACCTTGTACCATCGACTGGGTGGCTTATGTACCAGAAAGGTATTTTCTCATAGTTCTGGGGGCTGGAAGTCCAAGACTGAGGAGTGAGCAGGGCTGGGTTTCTGCACAGACTGCTCTTCCTGGCTCGCAGATGACAGCTCCCTTGCTGCTATGGTACACGCTTTGCTTCTGTGACTGTGTGACTCCCATGAGCTTTGCTGTGTGTCGTCATTGCCTCTTTACCAAGACTGCATCAGGTAACATCCTGACGGGTGAGCTTTAACTTTGGTAGTCTCTGTCTCCAAGAACAGTTACATTCAGAGGTTCTGGGAGGTCAGGACTTCAACATACACATTTGGAGGGGCCAAAATTCAGTTAATAACACTACCTGACACCCACTGAGAGAGAATTTTTGTGGAAGGACTTTGAGAGGCTTAGCCATTTCAGTAGCTAGAATCACTGATTGAAGAAAAATATCCCAGCTACTTTTCATCAGGTATATTTTAAAAACCTGGTGTAGAACTTGAAGGTGAGTCAGAATCATCTGAACAAGTCATGAAAACTCCCAGGTTTCTGATTCCAGGGTTGGGTGGAGCTCCCAGCCCTGCCTTTCTAAGAAGGAGATGTTAACAGCAGGCACCTTATCAGAAGCCCTCTTTGTCAGGTGGGGACAGATGCCAAGTGCTCCTCCTGTGCCTGCAGGGTGATAGCCTGAGATTAGGATGCACAAGCTCGGGGGAGCCTTGCTCTCTCTATAGAAGAAAGTGAGTTTGAGTGGTGAGTTTTCTACCTGTCCTAAAACACAGAGAACAAAGTTAATATATTTTCTCACAAACAATAAAACATTGCTTTTTAAAATTTTTTACACTTTCCACTTATTCTGTTTTTGAAAGACTCTGAATTGTATCTCATTCTTCCCGCTGTATTAGCCTCCATTAAATAGGACAGTGCTGGATTTTGTGAAGCCAATTTCCCAGATCTGAGGGGGGTTAAAGACAGAATGTACCTCCTTTGGGGATGGAAGAGAGTTGGAAAGACCCCAAATACTGTGATTCAACCTGCAGGCTCCTGAGAAAGAGGCTTTCTGCTTCAAACCAGAAGTCTAGAGGCACAGGTGACTTTGATGTCAATCATGTTAATAAACATATAAATAAAGTCTTTCAGAAGGAGAAATCAATAGCTTTCCTCAGAAATCTTTAAAGCACTTACAAGACTTACCCTTTCTGCATATTAGCATTTTAGAACTTGGCAAGTTCAGGTAAATACAGAGGTTTTAAGAAAATGTTCCATACTCCATATTTAAGTTTTACAAGGGTCTCCTGTGAGTAAATCAGTACTCTGACATTTTCTGTCTTGTCTGAAACAGACTGTGATTGACTAATAAGCAATTTTAAAGCCTTATTTATGAAAATGGGACAAAAATTTCAACTCAGTCTTCCTTGTAGTGTAATGGGTTTAAATAATGCCTGCTAAGATCTCAGGGAGAATTAATACATATTCTACTAGGCATGTGATGAAACCTAACAGCTTTGTAAGTGCCAGGAATTTTATTTACATGATTATACATCACAAAATCCTATTTTTAGGTTTTCTTATCATTTTAAGTTTACTGTTTTCTTCTTTTCCATCTTTCTTCCTTTTTTTGCTTTTCCTGACTAGTCAGAGCATGAGGTCCATTTTGAAATAGTGTACTCTAAACAGAAACATTGCGAAGGCCTTTTAATTGCTTAATTTTTTAATCTTCAACTGCTAAAGAGGCTGAGGCCCAGAGTTTACATGAAGGTCAGCCAGTTTGTGCAGATAGAGCTGAGTCTGCATGTGCAACCCTGCCTGGATTTCTGCTCCTCTAAGTGGTTTTACACGCAAGCTTGACAGTTACGGAGCTGTCATGTGAAAAACTGATGTAGGGAAAAGATTCACAATTCACTGCAGTTAACACGGAGGCAAACCAACCAGAGGATTACGGTCCTTTTATCTTTTCTGTAATAGTCATTGGCTGTTGGGTTCATTAACAGTGCAGCCACAAACTATCCATTTCACAATTTGAAATTCCTGGTTAAGAAATACAAGTATGATTGAAGAGTCACTCTTGTTGAAACTTCCATATGGTATTCAAAAGATCTAATCGGATTCAGTGCTAGAGCACATGTGAAAGTGGTAACTCTGGTTGCTTGACTGAAGAATTTCTGGGTAGCTAGGGTACAAGTTAGACCCTTGGACACTCATGCTCAAGGTTATTTTGCCAACCAATCAGTATTTTAGAAGTTAAGTTTGTGGTACAGAAATACTAGAGTGGATTGAAAGCCTGGGTTGTTGTTATGCTGGGGCTGAGCTCAGTGGTAGAGGGCTTGCCTACCATGCACCAAGGTATAAAAAAAATAAACTACTTGAATTACTAACTTTCCTCATTTTTTGATAATCAATGAAATGATATAAATGACATAAAGACAAATTTTCATCATTGAAAATTTTAACTTTTCTGGGCCACCAAGAACTAAAATAAAGGTTACAATTATGTTTTTAAGCTAAAATGACAACTATTTTTTATAGGTGTGTATCCAAATTGTGCAGTATTTCTAAAATTCATCAGCCTTTGATCTTGGTGCTATGGTTCTGATTCAGTACGGATAGGGTATATTCCTGGAATCTGTTTTTAAGATTTTTCCCTAAATGTATCTGATCCCTGTGTATTGGATATCTTCTGTTTTGTTATGCATATTTGCGCTAATTTTTTTTCACTGTGCCCCTTCATCAGAAAACCTAACACTTCAGCTTCCCTGAAGAACTTGTGTGGTTGTTGGATTTCCCCTGGAGTGAGCCAGTGGGAAGCTCTGGCAATTTATGAGGAGAGAAGAAAGGTAAGTTGAAGCAAAAGAAATAGGTTTAATATTGACTGCTGATGACCAACGTGTGTGTCTTGGTTACTTTTCTCTTGCTGAGACAAAAACCCAACACCCAAAATTAAGGAAGAAAAGGTTTATTTAGCTCACAGTTTGTGAAGGTTTCAGTCCATAATCAGCTGGCTCCAAGGCAGGGTGGTCTGGCACAAGCACAGCACTTCAAGGGAGCACAAGACAGCAAAAGCAGCAAGAGCAAAAGGCGGGTAGTAAAGCAAGCTCTTTTCCCTGCTTATATTGTATGTCAGCTATCCACCCACACCCACACCATCTCCATGACCACCTCTTCCACAAGCTGAGGACGTTCACAAAGTAAGGATCCTGGTTCCCTGCTGAATCACTTTAAAGTTTAAAGCTGAACTTTTAAACTTCTGAAGTTGACACAATGAACGTCATCCTAGAGCAGCAAGGGCGTGTCCTTTTCACCCCAGGATGTAGAACCGCTGAATTACTTAGTTAAACGTCTAGACTCCCTAAGTTGACACAATGTATCAACCATAACAGCATCGCAGCCGGTGACTGATGAGGAAAACACATTCCTCTGAGGGCAGACAATCTTTGCACCAATCTCACCCCATTCCGTTGCTTCAGGTAAAGGCAGAAAGATCTCAAACCTGATCGTGTCACTACACTTCAGCAGATTCTTTGCTTAAAATGAAAACAAGAGTGATCTCAGTCCAGGATGAGTGGGTTTTGTCCCAGAGACTTGACTGAAGGCCGCTGAGACCCTCATTTACATGCTGAAAGAGACACCCAGTTGGGGATGGGTGGTAAACACTGGTGCATAAAAAATAAGCTCAAGTACAAAAGCACACATACGCACCAATGAGAGCTTCATATTCCTGCTCAGATATTATGTGATTACACTTCTTACCTATATGCCAGTGCTTTTGTAGAAAATATAATTTCACAGCACCCCAGGTGTGGGGCTGCCCTGTCTGTGGAGTAACCTTCTTTGCTGTTCTTTCCTGGGCCACTCTATCTATGCCATATCCTATACGGGTCTGATAAGCTCTTTGTCTTTACTAGTTCCCACTGCTTGTGTATTATTGCCAGCGAAGGTCAATGAACCCATGGAGCTGGTGACTGTGTTAGGGTATTTTATTCCCTTGGCTCTTTTCTAAGAGGGCTGCTTTAGACTGGTTTATCCCCTTTGCCAAAGATCACAGCTCCTTGGGAGGTAGCTGTGTCCATGTCTGTTTCCTTGCAGCTTCTGACAACTGTTCTCTCTCCTTGCCCCTTCCAGCCAAAGAGTGGCGACAGCTCTACAGGCAATAGCACCAGGACCTTGGTACACGCTTCATGGCTTGCTCACAACCTGTGTAAATAATTCCTATGTGAGAACTTTCTGCAATCTTTTATTTGACTGTGTCATTTATTTTCTGCTTGATCCCTGCCTAATAGATTTTGCCTTATCCATTTCCCCAAATTCCAGTGGACTTAGATGATCTTTAAGGAATCTCTCATGACCCACATTCTGACTTTATCCACAGCTCACATAAGTTTATATTTCTCTCATTTGTCAAGGGGAATTCTGCCATGATTGATTTCTCTGAGGTGAAAAGGGAAAGATGGAAAAACCAGCTGGAGTTCTAACATTTACCTTCTAACATCTGCCTCCTTGTGTGAAATCTCTGAAAAAAGATGGACTGATCCCAGCTGGCAAAGAACAAAAAAGTCTAGGAAGATCCCAGGGACAAAATCTTAAATGAACTTTGTAATTTTTATTCAAATTTGATACAATGTGATTCAAATGTAAAGGCATTTTCTCCCAAGGAGAAACAAGTGAAGGGACCTGAATTCCATCTGTGTTTGAATTTTAAGCCTCTCCATATTTGCATGGTCAGTTAATCCTTAAAAATGATGACTAGTAGGCAATTTATGTGGATGGTACAAGGGGCTAATTGGTAATATTGTTACACAAAATCTTATGGGCAGAAATTATGCCTGTCTTTTAAAAAGCGTGCCTTTGGTATTTGAAGGGAGAATTCTAGTGCCTTGAGCCTCAGAGGAATTCAGTCTGCTGATGTCAGAATTAATGAATAATATGGAAACTTAAGTGTAGGATGGATGGAGTGAAAAGTGCATTAAAGATTAATGACATTAGACTAGTGGGAGAACCACATTTGCTGGTGATCAAAGACTCTGAGGCTTTCATCTGCCAGTGCCTGGGAGAATGTTGAACATCTTGGAATTTGTCATACCGCCTTTGGTTAAATTTAGTCAGCCTGCTATTCAGAAAGACACTCCAACTCTGATCTGATCATTCATTCAACAAATATTTTGGGAGCACCTACTCTGTCTCAGATACTGGTTAAAAAATACAGGACAATGGTGAGCCACAACACATACATTGCCTTTTTTGTGGAGATTACACAGTGGTAAAATAAACAATTTTTTAAGTAACAGAAAAGGTACACGCATTTTCTTAGGTAACTACAAATGAGAATTCCTCTAGTATCAAAATACCCCAAACGTTGGGTGAAATATAGTAAAAAACCTTTTAAATGTGCAGATGAATCCTTCCCAAAGTCAGGGACATTCTCAAAGCCAAGAAAACAAAATAAACACTGAAAAGCAGAGAGGAGATTGTGGGTCAGAGTCCAGGCCACCTTATCTGTGGAGTGAGAAGGAGAAATTCTCACACATAATCCATGAAAGGGAGTAATTCACTGTGAGTGAGAATGACCGGACACAGTTGACAGTGGAGTTTAAGCAACAAAACTGAGGCAACATCCGAAAGGAAAACATGATTGCACTTAGCAACAAGACAAATACTCTGATCTAAACCACCACCACAGTTTTCAGGGATGAAAATGAAAAACCCATTGGCATTAGTTTCCAAACTAATCTAAGGTGGGCCTGGGATCTGCTGCAGAAGCTTTACTGAAGTTGCTGTACTTGAAGTGAGTTCAGACGGATGTAGTGGAGGCCAAGGCTGGGAAGTCTTAGCTTAGCCATGTGAGTAGGTGGGTGGGTTGAAGAACTCAGGCCCTGAAAGGATGAGGATGATAATGATGATGAAGATGATGATGATGAGAGAGATTATACGTTTTATAGTACAAGTCTCAGAAGCTGAGCTCATAAAAAGGGTAGAATTCTCAACCGCATCTCAAACATAATAGGCAACCATTATTAATGACTTTAAGCAGAAATAACACCAGAATTATTATTTTAAATCTCCTTCCTCTTCACTACATTGTATAGCGCAGACTTCAGCAAGTAAGTGTGGGGAATGGTCCAGGAGATAGAAGAGAGGTTGAGACAATAGAACACTGTGGAATCAGGGCGAGAGACAGTCTCCAGATTAGGATGTAAACTTTATCGGGTGCCTTGGGATATTGCTTATGTTGGAAGGGGCAGAGAGAAAATCCTGTCAGGTACACGCACACTGATTTTTTTTAGTTGAGGCGTTTAAAAATAAAATATGAAACTCATAACACCAAAACCACCACCACAGTTTTCAGGGATGAAAATGAAAAACCCATTGGCATTAGTTTCCAAAGCAGAAATAGGTAAGGATTGGGGCTATAAATCTATTTTAGGATGAAGCCACAATAAACTTTTCTCAAATCCTCAACCCTGCCCTATTCTCTCACCACAGCACCTCGTGCATCATTTTTCATCTGTTTCAATCTCTCCCTCTAAAGAAGCTCCTGCCCTTACTTCCTTTTATATTTTTATTTGGCTACTTTTGGCATCTTTTAAATGTTTGCTTTAATAACAGACTAACACAAAACATAGCCTCATAGTTATGTTGAGCACTTGTAGGTGAACAATCCTTTCAATTTTTACAAGCCTGTCAGGTACATATTTACATTCCTGTTTGCAGATAAGAAAACTAAGATTTAGGCAAACTAGATCACTTCATCAAAAGTCACAGTTAATAATGGTAGGGGTAGTATGCAAGCTTAGGCAGTCCTTTAAAAAGAAGAATCAAAATTACAGTATTTCTTGGTGTGGGTGGCTAGACCTATACAACTGTGCTTCTTGAACTTTAAATTAAATATCTACCACCTAGAGATCATGTTAAATGCACATTTTGACTTTGTGGACCTGGAAAGGGACCAAGTTTTGCATTTCTAGTAACTTCCAGGGTCATGTTGCAGTTGCTGCTGGATGGACCCCACTTGGAGTAGCTCTAATACTTGAGAGATGTTCAGCAAATATCTATCTATTTATTTATCTATTATCTATCTACCTACCTATCTACTTATCTATCATTCAGTTTTTTACGACAGTGTCTCACTAAGTTACTCAGACTGAGCTTGAATTTGTGACCCTCCTTCTCAGCCTCCCAGAGTGCTGGGAGTACAGGAGTACACCACTATATCTGGCTTGTAAATACGTATTGAAGGAAATACTTTCAAGAAAGAAATGTTCAGATGTAGGTATTAGTGATTTCTTTCTTTGCAGTGCCCATTGTTGCCTGCACTTCTGCTTATCTGACTAGGAATTATCTGGTTATAGATTGATGAAACACCTGCTGGGGATAGGAATGGTCTACATGGAAGGTGCAGAGATGAGTGAGATGTGACTGCTCTTCTGGGCCGGAAGCCTGAGGTGGCTTTGTCACATGAGCACAGGCTCTGGCTCAGCAGTGGCTTCTGGAAAAGTTACCACCCTCCCAGCCTTCTTGCCTTACCACTAATCAATGTGACAGTAACTATCAGTGCCGATTTCTGTGCTGTTTTCCCTGAGTCATCTCGTCTGTTCCCTTCAACATCCCTACACCCCGTTACTATTGCTGTTCCCTCTTCATAGATAACACTGTGGCAGAGAGCGGTTAACTGCCTTGTCCAGAGGGGGTCAGCTGGTAGGTAGTTATGGAGTCCCATGTCTTAACCATTACCTTCTTCCTCCAACCTGAGACCCTGCAGTGAAGAATGAAAAAGAATTGGAGATGGGAAGCAAGAAGCATTGAGGGGTTTTGTGTTTTGCTTTTTGTTTTAAATTTTGGGAACTATGTAAAATGTCACATATAGAAAATTGTATCACAAAAATTGAAATATTTACATTGACAAAGTTTTTTTGTTAGTGTTGTTCTGTATTTGTAATGTAAACAAAACAAAACAAAACAAAACACCCAAGATACCCCAGGATGCAAGATATCCCAGGTATCCCTTTAACTCCTACTGGCTGATCTCTCATTTCTTATCCTGTTCTGAGTTGGGGATGTATATTTCTGGATAATGTTTTGATGTTGCAAGAAAATATCTAGAAGATGTTTTCCTATTTCATTAATTTACATATGCACACATTATGTGATGTGTATTATATTATTTGAGTGTTAAAATATTCAGAAATTATAATATGCTGATGCTATATGTAACCATCTACAAGGTATGATTTTCATTTGGCATGTTTTTGATATCTGTCTATGTTGGAATCACATAGGCATAATTTTTTAATTTTAAATTCCACTGCATTCCATCTTAATGATCTCTTTGGCTACTGATGGATGTTTAGTTTGTTTACCATATAACTTCATGAATGCTGATATAAACATTCTTGAATAGTCTTCTGGGCTATAGTGCAAGAGTCTTTTTAGGGTTTATGCACAGAAATGGAATTGTTGGGTTATAGATTACAATGTCCTTTGAAAAATTACTGGTCTGTTGCCGAATTGTTCTCAAAAGTCCTTGCAGCAGCTACACTCTTTCCAGAAGCATACACTATCATCAACACTCTGTGTGGTTATTTTTCGCCTGTTTGAGGAGCTTGAAATAATATCCCATTACTACTTTAATTTATAGGTTTTTCTGAAGTCAAATGTTTAAAAAATTAACTATTGTGTTTCCACTTTGCCTGTTCATGACTTTGAATCATTCCCTAACTCCATTCGTAACAGTTCTTACCTATTCTTAAGACTGTTTCCTATTTGTGGTGTATTTCAATAATTACCAGGATTCTGTCAATTGTGTGTTTTGTAATATCCACAACTTGATATTTTTCATCTGGGCTGGTGATTCTTTTCTTTCGGGCATTGTACTTTTCCTTTTGGAAGGGCTTCTTAGGTGAGAGGCAGCATAGCAGATGGGTAGGAGCATTGTTTCTGGAGTCAGCTGCCTGAGATGGAAGTGAGCTGCCTCCTTTCCTGCACTATCCCATCCAAATCCACTTCTTCACATTGCACAGATGACGACCCCTCAGTCCAGTGAAGAGCAGTAGAGGTGGCTGGTGGGGCAGCACTGTCTTTATTAGGAACAACAGAACTCCTTTCGGGGCCCACCTTGTGTCACAGTCACTCGTGTGAAGTTGGTTTTTGTTGCTGGTACCTCATCCTTGGAGGAGGAGTTCAGGTCATATCATCTCCAGTGGGGAATAGTCATCTGAGTATAAGGATAATAGACGTTGGTCAGAAATTTGTAAAACTATTTCATATGTATCACTAACTTGCCGCTTTATTTCTGCTAATTTCATTGATTGCTAATTTTATTTGTTGATGTCCCTAACCAAACCTATGAGATTAATGCCCGTACTTATATTAGTGGCTGACAGAGTTTTGAAACTCAAAATAGTATCAGTATTATAGGTAGATATTTACTTTAAATTAATGGTCTCACTGTACTGCTCCATTCCACGGTACGTGTGTACAATTGGGTCAGTGGAAGTTGCACTACCTTGCTTAATGAGCTGGGAAGATTAAACTAGCTACGACACTCTGAAAAGCCACTTATACGTTGGTGGCCACAAGTGTGGACAGCAGGGGACAGTGAAGCACAAATAGGTGGTTGTCTATCTCCCGTCCCACACCAGGTTGCAAAGTACATGAGAACAAACATTTTCTTTAGCTTGGTTGTAATGTGGCCCAAGTGTGTAGAACTTAGACTTTTTTTGGATAAGTGGAATAGTGTAGAATTTAATAAAGATCTTCATTGGTGATAAAATAAAGAAGAATGTGCACTTGAATTCAATGATATGAGATACACACACACTTTCACTTATACACAAAGGATGATCAAAATATATGGTTAATATTGAAATTTTAAAATTATTATTGTACAAATATATTGCCAATACTCCCCTGAATTGTCTTTTCAAGTGTGATAAAAATATGGTGAGTGCTACTGCTGAAGGCCATCCCATTGGAAGGCTCATTAAAACATTACAGTGTGTCCTTGTCTACCTAGATCCCTGGATCTGGCAGCTGTGCAGTTTCTGCCTCTTTCCCAAAGTTAAACTGACCACAGAAGAGAAATGTTTTTAATTGATTCAGGACATTGAGGCAGACCTAAAAGTGTAAGTAGAGACACAAAGAGGAGTTTCAGAACTGCTTCAGAAAGTGACAAGAATGATGGGATAAGTATGTCCAAAGGGAGGGAGAGCATTTTGCAAGGGATTAATGATAGTATTTCTTTTACTACAATACTTTAAAAAAAAAAAAACAACTAAGCATTAGCTATTTTTCATCATGTTTCTTATGTGTGTGTGAGGGTTTTTATGAGAAGAATAGAATAAGAGAAAGCAGAAAAAAGGATTAAACTAGCAATGTGATTAAAGGGTATATTGTCTAGGAATTTAAAAAAATCTTAGGCTGGAAAGGTCAATTTGATGTTTGGAATTGTTTGTATAACTGGATGAGATCGATTAAATGACCAATCTGGTTGCATAAAGTTGGTCATTAAGATAGTAAGGGAACCACAATTTAACTGTAAATGCTTAATTATTTGTAAGTCTCTGAAAAGAAGTAAGAGACAAGAGTCTGCAGATCTCTGACCTTTTGCATTTCACAGAAGTGCTTTAAAAGTTGGACAGTTGCCTATTTTCTGAAAGCAATAATAGTATATCTTGAAGAACTTTGAATTTATTTTTGGGTTTTGTTCCATTCATTCCCAATATTCTCATAATAGTGGTGTTAGTAGGTACTTGTTATTTCTGCTTGCTCTGCATCTCTTTCCATTTTTTTCTTCCTGCTAACTAGATGCGCAGTTTGTTTCGGTGATCATGCCCCCATCCCATTCATTTCATTTATATAATGATTAAACACTTTCTCATCTGCTCAGGCCAGGAAAATCAACACAGACCATCTTCTTGGTAATAAGGGGTGACCTTGGCTCAAGGAAGGGTGCAAGGCCCAAGATAGGAAAAGATACTCAAAGCTGAGGCTTTTCGCCTAAATGTGAGAGAGGTGATCCTTCCAGAAGCCTGCTACTTTGAATTTATCCAGAGGAAAGAAAAACTAAGCCAGAGGAAATGAAGCAAATGGGGGAAACTTAGTCCCCACAGAAGAGCTAAACTCAAAGAAAATGAGGCTAATGGGGAAAAACCAATTTCTGATAATGTTTGTGAATCTGAATCCTTTATTACTTGAAGTCTTCTACCTTAGGTATGTCATTTAGGTAATGAATAAATTCATTCAATTTGTGTAGGAGTTTACTTGCAAATCCAAAAGTATCTTGGTAAATACATTTTGATTTTTAAAAAACCTTTCAATGGAATTGATTCTTGAGAGCAAAGAAGACCTTAGATACATGCTGGCAAAAGTCAGTATTATCTAAACCATGCATTGTACTTCTAGGCAATTACTTATTGAAAACACATCCAAATTCTGGGCACTGTTTGTATATCTGTAGATAAAGAAGCATTTGAATTAGATAATATCAAATTTATTTCCAGGTCAAAAGTACACAACACTGAGACATCTTTTCTTGTGATAATCTCTTGGTCTCTCTTGTATGTTCTGGCATTTTCCAGTGACCCTGCCAAGGTACAGAAAGACACTCTGCCATTTATCTGCCTTTCTTGTTTCTGCTGCTCATCTTTCCGAGCATCTGGTGAAATAAGGAGGCACTGCAGCTGTGATAATGATACTAATGTAGCTTCCATTTTGAATTCTCACAATCCTGAGTCCTTAATATAAGGCATTGCTCTTAATTTTCTTATGAACCCAATGATCCAAGGATGAATAAATGATATATAAATACTAATCCAAAATGAGGGTCTTGGTTTTATTCATTTCACCTGACCTATTTAACAAGCACAGAGGAAACTTCCACCTTCACCTTAAATAGTGGTTAGCATCTTATTACCGTTTGACTGGCTTTCCAGCCCCCTGAAAAACTGAGATGTATATATAGCCATGAGGTATCACGTGGACCAATCATGTACGATCTGCCAAGTCATTTTTCATACATCACTCTCACTCCTATAAGGTGTTCACAGGTGACATGCCATTCGTTTGGATCTCCAGGGAAGTCATCTAGAAGGATCTTCCTTCAGCAATGGCAGGCCAGTTGGTAATGAGGGTAGTGGCTCATCTCCCAGGTGAACTTCTGCTATGTGTGGGCAGTGCCACTCGAAGCGATCGTCCCAGGACTTTGCACCCTCGATCTTCCTGGGTGGATGATCTGCAACCTTTCAAGGCTGTTATCTCTAGCATCTCATTCTGACATCCCATGGTATTTATAAAGTAACTCTTCTCACTGCCACCTTCTTGTCTTCCTCCTTATTTTTGAAAACTTTTCTTAGTCTCTCATAGTTGACCCAAAAGTTTCACTCAAACTTTTCTTTTAAAATCAAGACCTTAAACAGGAAATGATGCCAGGAAGTGAGAGAATTTTGAGAATTAACCTTCTGATTTCCTAAAGGAAAAAAAGAGTTAATTCTTATTAAAACATTGTGAATATTCACATTCTAAGGCCATTTATTTCAATCCTTATTTTACTGGCTAGGAAACTGAGGCTCAGAGAATCTAACTAATGAGCCAAAGGTTGTAGAGTTAAGGAAATGTTACACTTTAAGTCAGACTTGAACGGCATTACTTATAAATCCCGGCTATCTTCCTGTAAGCCCAAAGATGTAGGCATCCACTGACCATAGACATGCTCCTAGGAAAATGACCCGAATAAAAGTCATAAGTAAGATTTTATAAAAAAAAAGGATAAACTAAAAGATTTGTCAGGTTATTTTTTCTACAAGTTGTTGTGGTAATGAGCCAAGAAAACATTTAGAAATCCATGTAGATTTCTTAAAAGGTAGCCTATAATAAACTTTGACAGTGAAACTTCTCTGAAATTCATAATTTATGGACAAAAACTACCAGGAACTTATTTTCCTCTAAGTTTATAAAAGAACTTTTGTGTGCTCTATCTGTAATTTTTACTGATTAAAATTTCACAACCAATGCATATTTATAGACCACTCATGACTTTTTCAATATATAGTGAGTTATGGTTGAGCACCTCAAATAATTTTGGTCCTACGTAGCCCCTTTTGAACACCTCAAATAATTTTGGTCCACGCCATCCCTGTGGATATAGTCCTTTGCTATCCTAAAAAATATGGAAACTGTTGCTTTCATATAAACAGTTACTGGTTTTTTACAATTGACATAAAATTTTTTGCTGGGTGAAAAATTTCTTCTAACCAGTTCCTATTAAATCTTCCCAGTAGAGGTATGTGTTTGTATTAGCTTGGAGTTTTGAGAGGAATAGAATTATTAGAAAATATATTTATATTGCAAAGTGATTTTTAAGGCAACTTTACAGGATCAGAGAAGGAAGAGCCTACAATGGCTTTCTGCATGCTGAAGATCCAGAGCGTGCGGCGGCTGCTCAGCCCCAAAAGATGGAAGCTACAGAACAAAAGAGATCAAGGATGCAGCACCAGTCCAAAGCCAAATCCTGGAAGCTCACTTGAGGGCTGCTGGTGCCAGTCTGTGTTGGAAGACTGAAGAAATTGGAGACCAATGTCCAAAGACAGTGCCAGCAAAGGATGCACCTGCTCAAGAATACTGGGGCTCTTCAAAAGTGGGCAGCATCCCTCTTCTTCTTTGTTCTATCCAGGCTACAAGCCTGTTAATTAGTTCCACCTGTAACTGGGGTCTGTCTTCCCCACCCAGGTTGCTGGTCTACCTGCCAGTCATCTCCACAGACATACTCAGAATGGTATGAAAATCTAGGAAATCTGCTAGGCATTTTTTTAACCAAATCAAGTTGATATATCATAATGGTCACAGCATTTAATGCCATAAAAGGACTATGTCCAAAGTACAGTTCTTTACAAGTATAAGATTGTACCCCAATAGCTTGTGAATCTCATCATAAAATAAGGCTTTGATTAGCAACTTCTGGCTATAGTCACTGAATATCTCTGCACAAGAAGTTTGACTTCCATAGAAGGCAATGCCTGCAACCAACTTGTTGCAATGCAACTGCATGACTTTGATAACAGTGACAAATTATCACTTGTATGTCCCTTGTATTTCTCCTTTGTACATTTTCTTCTGTAGCCTGAGAATTAAAGTATCCAACACATAGAACTAGTGACAGTGTTTCATTGAGCGGAGTGATACAGACAGCCTGTTAGTTCTGTGCTTTGGGCAATGTCTGAGATTGGATTTACATAGCATGCCAGTTGCCTTACTCCAGATAATGATACAAAGTCTTCTCCACATTCTTTAAATAGAAGGTGAATAACTTTTGTTTGCCTGTTTGAATTTATTTAGTGGCCTTTTTTTATTAAAGCCAGTCATGAGAGACATCTTAAAATATAGTAAGTTAACTCAAAGTTGGGAGGTGGAGCTAAGATGCAAATGCCAAAATCAAACTGAAAATGGAATGGGATAAACTCAAACAGTGGAGAATTTCCTTCAGATTAGTTCCGGTAAAAAAGTCAAGAGGCATCAAAGATTTGAGTATGATACCAGAATGATTTGAATTCAAATCCTTTCATGATGGGAAACAATAGAAGTCTTGGATGACAACAAGAACCGATTATATGATGTAGCTCCTTCAATAAATGTGACCTTGGGTACGGGCCCTGAGCCTGTCACTATGTACAATGGAGTGGATGTTACTGACAGGTGGACAAGACCTTAAATTCTGGGATGGGTTTTTGTCCAAGGAACACTGGGGATTTTGTTGAGAGATGTGGAGACCATGTTTTTGTCTTCTCCCATGGCCTGTGGAGATCTCAAAGTCCACATATCATGCATGAATTTGAACATCATTTTCCTTTAAATGTGTCTCTCCTTTAGTAATCTGTGTGTTGGCAAAGGAAACACTATGGTTATGATTGCAAAAGGCAGGGTGCCACTTAGCTATGTACTTGGCACATAATAAGCTCTCAGCAAATGGTTAAGGGTAATCATGATACTATATATCACTTCATTGAATCTCTTTAAGAACTTTGAGATGTATACTACGGTCACCTGCACTTTCAAATGAGAAAACAGAGTTACAGACATCAGGTAGTGGAACTAAGACAACAGTTTGCAGGGTGCAGAGTAGAGACAACTGAGAGAAAGCGGATATTGCAAACCAAGTATCTCTACCGCTTTTCATGAATGTTTGATAGGATTGGATAATGACGATGAAGTGGGAAGAGGAGGTGATGATTTCTCTATTCCTTTTAACTTGCTCTGCAAGGTTTATCCCCTTATTGTGGGTCTTTAAATCTCCCAACACCATTCCTTTGTACTCTGAATGTCTTGTCAACTACACAGAGAGGGAACTGCATTTGCTATTAAATTGGATACATGGCCGTATATTATTTTCTGACTGAACTTTTTAGTACTTCAAAAACTTGAAGTATAGTTTAATGGTGTTTTAGCTGCCACTGGAATTAAAAGTCTAGTGCCATTGTGTGCAGGTTTTTGTCCCTGCTTTGGATGATATTTAGAGAATTCTACTCGAGGCTTGCGGATTGTGTGTACCATGACACAAACAATAAAGATAGGCCTCTTGAGGGGAGCCATGAGTTATTTATTTTTCCCTAATATTCTTTACTGAGAACCACTCACTGCCTACATTTTTAACCCACTATAACTTTTTCCTTAATTGAAAGGTAGAGAGAGCCTGGCTCTAACTCTCCCAAATTTATATCATCTCTAAATCACAAAGTAAACAACAAGAACAACGAAAATCTTCCATTCCTTAAGGTTTCCAACTCCAACTCCGGGGAGCAAAGTAAGAGTTGGTGGCCCTTGCCAGGCACTGACCAAACACTCACGGTGCACATTCTTCAAAGTGGTGCATATAGGAGGGAAATTGCAATCTACCCCGTCCCTTCTTTTGACTAAACCAAGATTTAGACATCTTCCTCCTACTTACATTTCCAAGGCATTCATTGTATTTGATCCACTGAGCTTTATTGGTTATTGAATGTCTCTCTCTCTCAGTTAGAGCAACAGAGGCACCTGGTTTCTTCTCTTTCCCCGACATGGATTGCATAGTTACTGGGTGTTACATTCCGTGTGAGTGGATGGGGATGAATAAGGCAGGCACAGATCCTGGCCTTGGGATATGGACTGATTATCTTCCTACTATTGAACACAGCTCTTGGTATGAGGCATCAAGAAATGCTTAACAGATACCTGGTTTTGTCTTGATAGTAATCATGGAAAACTTTCTGAATGTCATGTATGGCACAGGAGCTGCAGCAGTTGTAACCTATCATTGTCAAGTAATTGTTGTGATCTGGGATCCCCAGGGAAAGTAGGGGAGAAAAGGGTTAAATGAACTTATTTTTATGAATGGAAGGAGTTGTGGGATTGATAGCAGCTGGAAAGGGCCTGCTGTATCAGAGAGTATCCCAATTCAAAGCTCTAAAAATAAGCAGAGAAACACACACACACACACACGCACACACACACACACACACACACACACAACAGGGTCCACAGATCTGCAGGTTGGTAGTTGAAGGGGTCTGATTATAGAGAAATTGGGACAAGTGTAGAGAAATGCTTCACCAATGCCAGGGGTTGAATCATGTTTTATAAGCAAGAGTTGTTACTAGATATTTTCTCCTCTGCGAAAGAGGACTAAAGTGGAAGATAATCTTTTCTTCAGATATATAAAGGATCTTTCAGGGAGAAATAGGACTTAGTAAGTGTTTGAGGTCAGTGTTTGGAATTCAGAGGGAGACAGATTTTGCCTAAAATACTTGTTTCAGTCCCAGAGATGCACCACCTCGCGTGGGGATGGGCATTTATCCATGGACACGTGAGCTACGCTGATTGAAGGGTACTTTGCAGGGTCCTGACATCTCAGCCCCCAACACATGCCTCACCGCAGGCTGCCCCTGTGCACGGCTGAGCGGTCTTCTGCACACTGCAGAGATCTCTGAGGGGCACACTGTGTGCATCGGGAGTCACCACACACAGCCCGACAACCCAGGGATATGGTCCCAGCAATGGGCATCAGCAACGGGTCTCCCATATTCCCAGGCAGACATTTGGATTTAAGACATCCAGACAGTTTAGTGGCCTTATTGGTGGTGTTCTTGGAAGAAAGACATTTGAAAATTTCACGGCGTAACAGGCCATCGGTGGTGTCTCCCTGGCCCAGCTCAGGGCCCAGGCTGTTCACGTGAGTAAACGCACCTGCATTTACTCAGCTGTTCAAATGGTTCTCGGCCCGAGCTCCGCAAGGCAGGACTCCGCAGTGTCACCTCAGGGGTGCATCATTTGAGAACAGAGTTCTCAGCACGTGGTACAAGTTGGGTAGGTATTTGTGGAGTGGACTAATCTGAATGTTAAAAGAAGTATTTGTTTTTTAAAAATTTTTTTAAAAAAAATATTTCTTGAAGGCTGTGTTATTTCTAAAAGATTCGGGGTAGCTGTTCTGTGTCCTCCATTCCAAGTCATTGCTTTGGGACTCAGTTTGAAGGCTTGAGCCGCAGGGAACATCTCATGCCATTTAGGTAGTACAGCTCATTGGTATCCTAGGGGTTTGAAACACAGCATAGCAAGCTCCTGTGGCCACAGGCAGGTGGTGTTTGCGTGGACTCTGAACTAAAGCTGAAGTTAGGAGGTGTGGACAGGAAAGTGAGGTTTTTGATGGGACGTAGTCAGTCAGCGATGATTCCCTTCTGTACAGCAATGATTCCCTTCTGAAGATAAATGCAGCCCATTGAGAAGAACGTGATGAAAATTTTTTCTGGGAATGTTTTTTCCTTTGCTTCTCATGTTTTGCTAGTGTTTTTTGCACAACTCCACATGCACAAACCCTCGGGAGGGAGGAACTTGACCTGTCTAATGAGCTGACAAACCAAACGAGAACCAGTGGGGTGGATACAGGGAGCAAAAGGGTAGAAGTTAAAACAGAAGGAGAGTTGTGTGTCCTTGCATGCCATACAGCAGACCTGGGATTTTGTAATGCCTAAAAGTACATTGTAGGAAATCCCTGCAGAAC
>NW_004955421.1:19825541-19863494 GCF_000276665.1 Chinchilla lanigera | reverse complement strand
TAAAATAAAATACTTGTTTCAGAGTTTTGAATGAATTCTGATAAATAATGAGCTGCTGTCACTGAAAGTGTTCTGGCTTTGTTTGGAGGAACATGTGGATGTGTTAGTGGGATTGGACTTAAAGACGTTTGTAGTTTTTTCCAGTTTGGTTTCTTCATGATTCTTCCAATGTCAAGGTGTGGAGACATTCTGAGCACATGGGTAGGTGTGAGTATATTTTCCCAAATGATTCCTTGCAAATGGAGTAATTCTGTTTGCCCACCGTGCCAGTGTGTCCTGGAGGGAGCTATGTACTGAAGAGAGATACCAATGTCATCAGACCTAGATTCTTTCAAATCTAGCACTTGAAATGAATATACCATTGCAAGAACATTACAGGCTTTATAACAGTAATGAGCATCGATGTATATTTAGAACAATAAATATTTCTTCTTTATCAAATAAATAATTGCTTTACAGTCCAAAGAGTTGAAAAGTACAGTTGGGTCATCTGCCTAATAAATTAGTTATCTACTATTGCATAACAACCTACCCCCCAAACATAGTGGCCTTATACAATAATATTCATTTACTATCTCATGGCTTCTGTGGACCTGGAATCCTGGAGTGGCTTAGTTGGGCAGTTAGGTTTGGGGAGTCCTAGGAGATCACAGTCAAACTGCCTTCCAGGTCTCCAGCCTTTGATAGGATTGACAAGGCCTGAAGGATCTGATTCCAAGGGAGTTTATCTTCACACAACTGGTGAAGGGAGAAGCCTTAGCTCTTCCCCAGTTGGCCTTTGGCAGGGAGCTGCTTGAGCGTCCTCATGGTAGAACATTGGTTGATGTGCCCTGAGCAACTGATCCAAGAGGGAGCAAGCGAGAAACTATAGTATCTTTTTTTTTTAGACCTCAGATGACATTTTTGGTGATAGCATTGATTTTGCAGACCAGCATCACTCATTGCGGGGAGGGAGCCAAGGGCCTACATAAGAGGAGGCGACAGTCACGGGCATTGTCCCAGACCCTGGTCATCACATCAGATCAACCCAACCCCCGCCAATGTATTTCTCAGATATTCCTCTAAATGTTAAACGTAGCAATCTAAAGGAACTTTAGCACAATTCCATATTATAGTAGGTCCCTCCTCTTCTGTACTTTCTTATTTTAGTCTCTCCTGATATAGGTGTCTTGAAGGGTAACTTGATAACATTCCATCCTGAATCTCGGAGTACAATTCTTCATAAACCTTTTTGCACTTAATTACCAAAGAATGTGTAGCCTGGAGGAAAACCTCAAGACTAGAAATTGAACATTCTAATGTTATTGTTTTATTTGAAAATTTTAACTAAAGGTTGAAAAATGGTCAGATCTCATGATTCTGGCATGATATATACTTATCCATTTCTATATTTCAAATCCAGACTTCATTTTCTCAGAAAAAAAGGAGCCATGAAAAGGCTTTTATAAAGTCCATTCCATCAGTTTTTTGATGGGTTTACTAAACCTATCAGAGAATTGCTATGTCAGCATATATCACTTTAACAAAATGGGCACTGGATGAAGTATTTCTGTTTTGCTGCCTACACTTTTGCAGCACTGTCAGTTGCTGAATTTTTTCCCTTTCACCACAGATTGTTATAGTATTTAACGTTTATGTGTTATCTCTCAGTACCAACTGGGGCCACGGCCAAAATTCTGATTGGGAGTGGGTGTTGGAGTTGGAAACTATATATATGATGGCTGAACAGCTGGGATAATCTATGTTTTTGAGGCAATAATCATGAATAATGCAAATTGAGCTATTAAAATAGAATGAAGAGATGACATCTTACTGGGTGGGAATTTTAAGGAGAAGCTGTAGTTTTGGAGTTATAATGATGGTGCCTATGGCTAGGCATCACCATTATTACTATGTTTTCAGTGTGAGTTATAAGTATAACACCTTTCATTTCATTCCTGAAGAACCAAGAGCAAGGAACTCATCTGATGCTTTCTCCTCTGGGAAATCTTCCTCTCCTGGGTACCCCTATTCTGGGCCAGGGACACATGCTGAGTACTCCTACAGTACCTGCATTTCTCTAGTCAGCAGTGCGATGACTCATTGATTCTGCTGTCACTCATTTGCAAGAATTTGAACTCCATGAAGCAGGAACTACATTTTCCTGGGTCACTGTTAAATTCTTGCCACTGAGCACACTGTAATTGTGTGTTGTATACTTTCAACAGCACATGAGGGAAGTGCTTCTCTGTATAACTGAAAAGGTAAGGTAATCTATTGCTACATATAACTGAAAAGTCCCTTGGTATGTGGTTTCAGGCATGATTGGCTCTAAATGCTCAAAAGAACCTGTCATCTCCCTCTCTTGAACCTTTCTTCCTTGGTGCTGATGTTAATTTCAGGCAGTTTTTTTCTTTTGGATGTCATATGACCAACAGAAGGTCCTATATTTAGTGAGAAGAGAATTTCTCTTCCTCAAACAGTTCTAATACAAGTCCCAGGGGCAAAAAGCACTCTAGGGTCACTTATTCTCCTGATCTATTCATCATCATTGCAAGGACAGAAGTATAGTGATTGACAAGAGCTGTCTATAGACAAAGGACCTGCCTGGGGTGTGTAACTTGGGTTTTAACTAATGACTTAGGTAAGAGGAGAGAAAGGGAGAAGGTATCCCCACCAGGCAAAGCACCAGAACAAAGACCAACCAAGAAAGATTGTGGCATGTAAAAAGCTAAGCAGGCAGGTTACTGGTAGAAAATAATATATTTGAGCCCTAGATTTCAGTATGTAACATTTAACCTGTTATACAACAAAACTCCCTTAAAAATGTTATCTTATGCTATTTTTCTACGTCTGTATGCTCAAAGCAACTTCAAACATTGGGTAAAGTAAAACATTCCAATTTGTTTGGAAAGAACAGGAGAAGTTAATGTTTCTAGCACCCCACATGTTGGCTGTGCAGATTTCACCCACCTGAGTGATAAAGTCAGGTAGAACTCTAAAGCTGTTAAGGCAGCAATAAGGAGAAAAGATGCCAAGTGAATCAGTGTGATTTCTGAAAATAGAAAGAAGATATATTAGTCTATAAAAACAATGATTTTTCCTAAAGTAATCTCAAAGTAGAAATTAACTGAAGATTCTTATACAGAAGATACTGAGACAAAGCAGTATCCTATTGCTTCATCCGTAGCTGTTTAGGGTCAAATGTTTTGGTTCTTTGACTTTCTATAATATCTACAAAGGAAGCAGCTGACAGACATTTCACATTTTACCTTCATTACCTATTCCTTTACATTCCTCACTTCGGTACTTACTGCTATCCTCTCTGTCTTCCCCAAACACACATCCACAGAATGTTCATACATGTTTAGAAGCTGAATACCTGACCTCCCAAACATGTGATATATTACATGACGCCCAGAGTGTTTACAAAGAGCTCTTCTTCTGATGTCTTTTCACTGAGGTCAACTTTTTCACCGGTATTTTAAATGCATGCAAAACATTGCTAAGTAGTTCAGAATATGATTTATTATTAATTGCCACTAAGATTTACAGGAAGCCTTACTATGTGTCAGGCCCTGGTGCCAAGCACTTTACAAGTGTAATCTAATTTAATTGACCAGTATTTGTATAGATTAATAGTGGCCTGTGTAGAGTAGAAGCAATTTATTTTATTCCCTCCTTGGAATTCACATTAAAAGCAAGGTTATTACTTCTCTCTTTCTCCTGAATTAGAATAAGTGGCCGGGACACTGAGATGTGTGTTCCCTTCCCCAGACCCGTATCATTTAGGTCTGTCTGCTACGGTGAACAAGGTAACTGTGAGCTTCTGTCCCAGCCAGATGTTGCAGGGCACACGTGGAGGCAGACAAATGTGTCCACTGGAGCAGTCACGGTTTGTGCCAGTGACCTTGAATTTGGCAGATCAAAATAGCCTTCAGCTCTCCCCAGTCAGTTAAGAAATATCTGTGTTGTTCACCAATTGAGATTGAGGTACAACACTTTTTCAAAACAATGGTTTAAAAAAAACCAGCAAATAAATTCTGTTAACATTTTAGTTTAAGATAAAAAACAAAATCCTCTAAATCATAAATATTTAGGTAATTAGTGGTAAAAACCAGGAATAGTTGAAACACTAAATATCTACCTAATGAATAATTTTTGTGATAAAACAAGTTCCCATTCTCAACTACCTTTGAGGCCTCTGAGCCATAACCATCCCTAAATTGCGTCTTGTTTTGTGGGATAATTGCAGTAAGGCACTGTGGTATGAGTTTTGTGTGAATGTTATCATAGTAGCCTCAATTGAAACAATTTTCAACATTGTATTTTGTGAGACATATTTCTGGTTATGCTCTGTAAATGCTATAGAGAAATGATATGCTAATGTTCTTCAAACAAGAGAAGTTAAATAAATCCCCAAAAATTACCAACCTGGGATTCTCACCTAGAAACACAATGAGTCACTTCTATCTATGGCTTACTCCACAGGAAGGAAAAATCACTTCTGGCCAGCTGTCGCTTTTATAGCATCTTGGATGTTTCTGGCAGGAGAAAATGCTTTCCCTTCCCTCAGGCAGAAAAAAATTTAGAATTTGGGAAAGTACTGAGATACAGGTTAAGTCTGACCAGAAAGGGCAAATAAAAGAACTAGCAATGGTACCTTTGCTATGACACATCACTGACTATTATATTGAAAAGATCAACTACAAAAAAAAAAAAAACAAAAAACAAAAAAAACTTCTGGCGTTTACAGAGACACCTTCGTCTTGGTAATAAACACCTCAGGATTTAAGTGATGCACTGATAACTTCAGTCTGTAACAGGTAACAGTTTTTAAATTTTGAAGATGAACCTCTTAGTGGGTACACACAGCATCTCACCATCAGATCCTAATGGGACTTTGATATCTTTGATTATGTTCTATATTAAATAATATTTATGAGTTGATTAAAACAACAAGAGCAACTTTGTTTCTTTGGGAAAATGGCTACATTAGATAAATTCACCTTGGTACTTGTTTTTTTCTGGGAATCAATGAATGGAGGGAAAAATAAGCAGATAAAGGAATGAATGGATGAGTTTATATTGCAGGCTATAAACCAACCCTGTATTTGGAAACAGAGGTAATAGCATTAAAAATGATGAGTAAAGACTTCCAAAAGTTCTTTCCTCCATAAAAGCAATGAGAAAGCTTGAAGAAAAAAGATCAGAACTAACTTTGTCAGAATGTTGGAAATTAACTACAGGCGCGGGCCAATCTGAGATAGGATTTATTCCAGAGGAAATATGAATTGTTGCTGCATTTTAATTTACTCTACGCACTCCCCTCCATAGTACCATAGCTATAGCTTTTAAAAAACCAGCAGACCACATATGGGGAAAATCTAGCAATGTGGTACGTACTAGAGCAGGCAGAATATGAAGCTTCTGCAAAGATTCATTCTCTTAGAATTGTTATTTGATCTGTTTGACAGTCCCTGAGAAGACCCCACTTGCAAAGGTATCTTTATGTGATTTGGTTTTTATCATCAAGTGAAGTTGTTTTTCTTGAGGACATTTTAAAAAAAGAATTGAGAGGCCAATGTTTACCTATATAATGGCCTGAGGTTGTGAATGAGATGGAGGTCAATAATAAGATAGCTAAAAATACTTTTTTAAAAGCTGGAAATGAGAAATCTATGAAAGGTTTGAAAAAGCCCAGTATATTCCTGGGAATCTAGAAGGCCATACACATGTGTGGGTCTATATATATGCCCAGGGCTGTACGCACGCTTTGGAAAGGCCAATGAGAGTCCTAAGCTCTCACTTCTGGTTGACCCTGAGTTTCTGTGTAAGTAACAAGGAAAGATTAAGATGATGTTGTCAACTGGCTGACAGGATGCTCAGGATGCTCCCCCACACCTGTTCAGCAAAGATGGGGGCACCTATTGCTTTCTAGCTTTTAAGAAAATACCTGTTTAATTATTCACAACTACTAAGCTAACTGAGCATTTGTTTTATTGACCAAATAAGACAAAAACACAGATGGTACAAAACTAGTTCAGAAAGTTTACTAAACAAACATTAATAAACAATAACAACAAACACTGGGAAAGGGGACATCTGATTTTCAGAGCTTTCACATTATTTAAGATGTTTTAGTCTAACAAAAATTTTATTAGGCATGCAAAATCAAACAAAGTCCCACAAAATATAATTTATACAATGCAAAAACAAAACAAAACAAAACAAAACACACTGATGAAAACTGGCCCTAAGCTGAAATGTTTGACTAAGGGAACAAAGACTATCAATCAGCTATTTTTTGGTGAGACGGTCTCGATACGTAATTCGGGCTGGCATTTGACTCACGAGTCCAGCCTGAACTTGCAGTGATTTTCGTGCCTTATCCTCCCAAGTGCTGGGATTATAAGTGCATGCTACCACGCCCAGCCCAAATAAGCTATTTTCTTTTTTAAAAAATCATTTTAACAACTAAAGAAAACACGTTTATAAAATTAAAGGAAAGTATGAAAATAATTTTTTAACAAATAAGGGCTAATAGTGCAGATACAGAAATTATTTTTAAATGTTCTAAACATAAATCCTTGAGTTGAAAAATACATTAACTGAAAGAGAGAATTTGCTATTGTACATAAAGAACAAATTTGTGCAGGTAGGATGAAGAGCAATTGAATATGAAAATAGGTGAATGGAAATTATCTAGTTAGATAAACATGATTGGACTCTCAGAAGAAAAAGAAAGAGGATAAAATACATAAAGATTTGAAAAATAATGGCAGAAATGTCGCAAAGTGATGAAAACATTTCTCTGTCCATCATATAAGTCCACTAAGCTCCAACTGTGATAAATTTTTAAAGAAAGTCATACAGAAATATATCACAACCAAAGTGAAAGCCAAAAGCAAACACAAACTCTTGAAATCAGAAAGAAGAAAATGATTTATCACTTATAAGGGATCCTCAATCATAGCTTGAAGTTTCCAGATAGTAGAATAGAAATATCCTTTGTATAATTATGTGAGTGATAATAGAGTCTAAAAGGAGGAACTATACTGCTAAGAGACAGAGGAAGAGCTCCAAGAATCAAGAAAGAGGTGACAGGAATGCTTAAAAGTACAGAAAGGCAGAAAGCAACTCAGAGAAAAACACAAAATCATCCACTATACCAACCCCAACCCCCTGTGGGGAAGGAGAACCTAACATGACAAATAGAAGGTACTCCCAGAATTTGTTGGCAACTCAGTGATAAAAAATGGACCAGCACAGAAGAAACCCACAGGTATTTCAGGTTGTAAGTTCAGCAGAGAGATTTTTGTCTGAAAATGACTCCTCCTGCATGACAGAAGACTTTTGGAGAAGAAATCCACAGCATCACTTGCCTTATATTGGAGTGTTATACTCAGGAGCCGTATTGAGAGGAGACTTCTTCTTTGGGACTGAGCTACTTGAGATCAGGAATCATAGAACAACCAAAAAATAGGGTCCTTGGGAAAACTGCTGCATTGACTGGGTGGAAGATATCCATGAAAGACAATTATGAGAGTTTCTGCTGAGAAATCTGCTATTCTGAAGGAAAGGTATAGCTGGGTCATAAGGTAAGTTTGTTTCATTTTTATTTTTTTGAGGAATTTCTATATTAATTCCCATAGTGACTTACTAATTTGCATTTCCACCAACTGTGTAGAAAAGTCCCCTTTTCCCCACATCTTCACCAGCATTTATCCTTTTTTCCATTTTACTTACTTTTGATGATAGCCATTCTTACTTGAGTGGGATGGTATTTCCATGTAGCTTTTATTTGTATTTCCCTAATGGCTAAATATGCTGAACATTTTTATATACTTACTTGTACTTCTTTTGGAAAGTGTCTTTTCAGTTCATTTGCCCATCTATTAATTGGGCTATTTGGTTTTTTGGTGTTAAGTTTTTTGCTTGTTGTATGTTCTAGCTATTAATTCTTTACATATTCTTATTATTCCTCTGTCAGAAGACAAGTTGGCAAAAATTTTTCTCTCATCCTGTAGGTTGTCTCTTCACTCTTTTATTTCCCTTGCTGTTAATACTCTTTTAAAATTGATATAGTACCATTTATTGATTTTTTGCTATTATTTCCTGTGCTTTTAAAATCCTATTACTAAGTCTTTGCTTTTGCCTATGGCTTCAATGTTTTCCTCTATGTTTTCTTCTAGATGTTTCAAAATTTTAGTTCTTTGATCCATTTTGAATTAATTTTTTCACAGAGTCATAGAGATCTAGGTTTAACATTTTACATAGGCTTACCCAGTTTTCCTAGCACCATTTGTAAGGGGCTATATTTTTTTCTAACAAATTTTTGGCTTTGTTGTCAAGAATCAGATGGCTTCCTTGCATGGTTTTATTTCTGTGTCCTCTATTCTGTTCCATTGGTCTAAGAGTCTATTTTTGTGCTGTTTTTGTTACTATGTCTTTGTAGTACAATTTAAAATCAGGAGATATGGTGTCTCCAGTCTTGCCCTTTTTGCTTAGGATTGCTTTGGCTATCCTATTTTTCTTAAATTTCCATGTAAATTTTTGATTGGATTTTCTAGTTCTATGAAGAATTACATTGACATTTTGATGGAGATTGCATTGAATTTGTAGATTGCTTTTGGTAATATGGTCAATTTAACAATATTCTGGCAATCCAATAAACATTTGAGGTCTTTCCATTTTCTGGTATCTTCTTCAATTTATTTTTTCAGTGTTCTATGACTTTTGTTGTATGGAATACTTATTGTATTGACTTGTTTGATTACTTAATATGCTAAGTTTTAGGTAGGAAGTGTTATAAATGTAATTGTTTTCCTGATTTCCTTCTTATATAGTTAACTGTTGGTATGGAGAAAAGCTATCAATTTTTTTTAATGCTTATTTTATATTCTGACTGCTGATTTTACCTGATGCTAGAGAAAACATTCCTTAAATTCATCTGGGACCAGAAGAGACCCAGAATAGTGAAAGAAATCTTGGGCAACAAAGATGAATCAGGTGGAATAACAATCCTTGACCTGAAATTATACTACAAAGCTACTGTAATAAAATCAACATGGTACTGGCTAAAAAAAAGATCAGAGGGTCAATGGAACAGACTGGAAGAAACAGCAACAACCAAAAACCCAGTCAGCCACCTAATCTTTGACAAAGGGGCCAAATAAGCTCACTGGAAGAATTATAGCCTCTTCAATAAATAGTGCTGGAAAAATGGGCTTGCCACCTGCCAAAGACTGAAAATAGACCCAAGGCTATCACCATGCACCAAACTCAAGTCAAAATGGATCATAGATCTCAATATAGACATGCAAGATTGATCAAATGAGTAACCATTAACTGTTAAAACTAAATCTGTTGGAAGAGAAAGTAGGAAAAAACCTTGAAGACATAGGGGTAGGCAGAGAGTTCATGAGCAAAAACCAAACTGCATGTGAAATACTTCAAAGAATCAACATCTGGAATCTCATCCTACTGAAAAGTTTCTGCACATCTAAAGATATCACCAGCAGAGTAAAAAGAAAACCCATAAATTGGGAAAAAATTTTAGCGGAAGGAGCCTTCGACAAAGGTCTTTGATCTAGAGCATATAAAGAACTAAAAAAAATCAGTCCCCCCTCCAAATTCAAAGACCCAATCCAAAAATCAGCATCTGAGATGAATACACACTTCTCAGATAAAGAAATACAAATTACAAATAAATACAGGAGAAAATGTTCAACATCATTAGTCATTTGAGAAAGGCAAATTAAAATAACACTGAGATTCCACCTTACCTCAGTAAGAATGGGTAGCATTAAGAAATCAACCAATAACAAATGCTGGCAAGGCTGTGGAGAAATAGGAACTCTTCTCCACTGCTGGTGGGAATGCAGACTGGTGAAGCCACTGTGGAAATCAGTTTGAAGATTCCTCAGAATACTAGGTCTAGAGGTCTCATTCAACCTAGCTGTTCCCCTTGTGGGTATTTTCCCAGAAGATCTGAAAACATCAAATCCCAGCAATATATGTGCACCCATGTCCATAGCAGTGCAATTTGTAATTGCTAAATTGTGGAAGCAACCCAAATGTCCATCCACTGAGGAATGGACAAATAAATTGTGGCACTTTTATATAATGGAATATTACTCAGCTATAAAGACAGATAAACTTGAGGATTTTACAGGTAAATGGTCACAACTAGAGACCACACTCATAAGTGAAATAAACCAGACCTCCATATGTAAACAAAGTATTTTCTCAGTAGTATAAATACCTGAAAGAGTGAATAAAAATTAGGAGGTATGATAGACATTGTGAAATGAAAGGAAAATACTCAAAAGTAAAGAGCAACTGAGGTGAGGGAAAAGAGAAAAGAAGGGGAAATTATGTATGTATGTATACATAGGATAGCTAACATCATTGTACTACTGACTTTTATCACTTTACTAAAAGGAACAGTTAATGATTACTCATTTGATCAATCTTGCATGTCTATATTTGTTTTCCTGAGAAACCACTTTGAAGATATCAATATTTAATACAACAACCATTGTTAATTTCTTACCACTTTTTCTGTAATTCAGTATTGCTTGTATTGTTCTTATGCTATTTTGTAAATGGATGTCTGTTTGTTAATATGTTTCCCTTCTTTTATTTTTAAAATAAATTTTAAAATTTCTCTATATATAGAAGACCCTGAAGAGTCCACAAAAAGACTCTAAGAAGTGATACACTAAGCAAAGTAAGAGTATACAAAATTAACATTCAGAAAACAGTAGCTTTCCTATATTTCAATAATAAATTCACTGAAAAAGAAATCCAGAAAATACAGTTAACAAAAGTCTCAAAAATAACATGTCCAGGGGGCTGGGGATTTAGCTCAGCGGCAAAAGTGCCTGCCTGGCAAGCGTAAGGTCATGAGTTAGGTTCCCGGTACCGGAGAAAAAAACCAAAAAAAATAAAATAAAATAAAATAACATGTCCAGAAACAAACTTAACTAAGGAATTGAAAGACCTCTATAAAGAAAATTATAAAGCACAGAATAAAAAAAATTGAAAAATACATCAGAAGATGGAAAGACTTTCCATGTTCATGGATTTGGAGAATTAATAGTGTTAAAATGGCCACACTATCCAAAGCAATCTACAGATTCAATACAATCCTCATGAAAACACCAAATTCGTTCTTCATAGAAAGCTTAAAATTTAAATGTACACACAGAAGGCTCCGAATAGCCAAGGCAATTCTGAGAAAGAAACAATGCTGAAGGCATCTCAATATATAGTACATTTCAACATATACACTTGTTACATTTCAAAATATATTATAGAACCCTTGTAACAAAAACAGCATGGTGTTGGTATGAAAATGCAGGTAGACTAATGCAGCAGCACAGAGGACCCAAAAATAAATCCACAAGAAAGGATCATATCAGGGAGAAGACAATCTCTTTAACAAATGATGCTGGGCAAACTGGTGATCTACATATAGAAGATTGAAACTAGATCCTTATCTCCCATCTTTACACAAAGTAAGTTAAAATAGATCAAAGACCTAATTGTAATTCCTTAAACTTTGAAGCTATTAAAGGAAAATGTAGGAAACAAATCTGCCCTGCTCAGGCACCACTTGTAGGGAACCAGCCTGCTCTATTTGGGTTGCTGTTTGGTAGAGACCTGTATGGAATCAACATACTAGTTTGTTCCCTGGCCCAGGGATTGAATGATGATGGAAGACAAAATGATGTAGAATTAGTTTAGAATGTGGGGGCCAGGGGGTTCTTCCCTCTAGTGGACAGAAAAGCCTGAACCTCTAGCTCACCTTGCTTTTAATCACTTAGACATAGGATCAAGAAATTAGAGTAGCAGAAGATTCATCCAACTCCCATTATGTAAAGAATATGCTTAGGTAAACAACCAGATCTCAGCTGTATTAACTTTTCCCTAGAACCTGCAACATGCCTTCATGCCAGCACATCACCTTTCTTCTTTGCGCTTACAGAAAAGGTCAGTTAGTCCTCAGTTCTCATTACGTGGTCTCCCACCTCTCCCCATTTTTGTTTTTGAAGTAGCAGCAGTTGCATATCAATCACTGGTGTTCATCCCTAGGGGAAGTGTGTATGTGTAGTTATGCTACCTTTTGTCTTGAGGTCTAGCCTTTAATGATTATGCCTCTATTCACAGTTTAAATGTATCTGCACTGGCTCCTTTTAAAAGCACAGCTCTGTCCGACTGCCTATGCCAACTCAGCTCCCCCTGCCTCCTGAAGTACCTCTAACTGCTATGCAGGACAAAGGGTGAAGACTCTTCTGGCTACTTCTGGCTGAAGAGGGGAGTAGTTGTGAGTCAGAAACACTTCCCAGAGTGCCCATGTAAAGGCCTTCAAGAGACACGAGGCAGACCTCAGCAATGGATAGGGTTTTCTTCCTGCTGGTTAGTATTCCTCAGTTGTCACCTGAGAGAAGACTCTCACTGGTGAGGAGAGTGGAGTCAACTTCCTCCATGGACATGTCATGGGGAGAACTTCCCCATGGCTGCACACTCCTACAGGGTACCCACACCATCCAGGCATTTCCTGCAACAACACAAGCAAACCCTGCACCCATGATAATAGGGCTCACAAACAACCACAGAAGAAACTAGTCACATTTTCTCTAGGGCTATGTGTAACCCCTGCTGCATCAAAGCCCATTCATGTTCTGTGAAAATAAGGGTAATTTTGTTGCTGAGAATTTATAGCAAGCAATATATCATCAATATAATGTATTAAGTAGGCTTGAGGAAATTTTTTTCCAACAGGACCCAAAGCCTAACTAACAAAATACTGACACAGGTTGGGACCACACATTATTCCCTGTGGCAAGACAGTCCACTGACATGGGGCATAGGCTCAGCAAAGTCAGTGGCAGAAACAGAAAAAGCAAAACTAGGTCAGTCTTAAAGACCTAAACAATCTTTAAGATCAATATCTGTCATAGGATCTTCTCCTTCATTCCTCTGGTAGACTTCTATGGTTCCAGAACTGCCCTGTTGATTTTTCTGTCTGTAAGCATCTGCACCAATTTATCTCCAATCCTTAAAGATATTTTCCCTTAATCACAATAGTATGGGACCCGAAGCCCGACCAACAAAGTCCTGACACAGATTGAGACCTCCCATTATTCCCTGTGGCATTCTGAGTGAAGAAGACCTCCCCCATGGGAGGTACTATCAGATCCCTCATTCCCTCAGATCTGTTCTTGACCAGCAGCTTCAACCTTGACAAAAGCTGAAAGAATTAATTGGGCAATATAATTTCTTTGTTCAAAAACCCAGATATCATGTGACTTAATCACAACCTGGATTTTCCCCAAATAATCTGAATGGATAATCCTAGAGAGGACTTGAATACTCTGTAGGTTCAACCTACTTTTTCCTAACATTAAACCCATAGTTCCTAAGAGAAAAGGTCCCCAGATTCCTTCACGGATTTCAACAGGTTTAGCTCTACCAGTCAAAGTCACCAATACAGCAGTAAGAAGGTCTAATCCTGTTTTCTGGAGTTTTGGTTATAAGGGACTCAATCATCCTCTGGAAACTCACTGAGTAGTGGGGCTATAAGCCAGTACTAGGATATGTCCCCTTGTTTGTTGGGGCTGGGGGCTCACCCAGATACTGCTTCCTGTCAGTAGGGTGCCAACTTTGTGATATTTCCAATGACATTAATTAGTCCAATGATTTCCTTTTTTTACACCTAGGGCAGAGGCCTGGTACCCTCCCCTCCAAGGGAGAGATGACTGTACTTCCTTTATTCTTCTTCTGGGATTGGATACATGGTTTACAAATAGGACCCATTTGATGAAAACCAAAACATCATACTTTTGAAGCTACCTGACTGTTTATTTAACCTATCAATCAATGAATCTTGCCCCATTACTCTGGCTGCTGATGCACTCACTTTCATTTTAATTCTGAATTCTGACTTTAGTTTCAGTTCTGAATTTGGTTCCATTACCCTGGCTGAAAGAATTTTCCACATGCATTCACTTTTACTTTCTTTTCTTTCTCTTCTTTTGCCCTATTACCCTGGGCCCTTTTCATCATGTTTCTTTTTCTTTTTCTTATCTTAACTTTTCTTTTCTTTCTTTCTTTCCTTTTTTCTTTTGTTGCAGAGCTCCCCATTGCTTACTCACTATACCTTTCTCTTGGACAGACCTTCCCCAGTCAGACACTTTCCCCAGTCCTGGGTCCCTGTTCAGTCTTTCCCAGGTCCCAAGTCCCTTTTCAGTTGCCACCTATAGTGAACCAGTCTGTCCAGGTCTCATTTCCCTGTTCAGGCACCACTTGTAGAAGCCTAGTCCTGCTAGTTTGTTCCCTGACCTGGGGTGCAAAAAGAGATGAGAGATAAAAAGACACAAACTTAGTTTAAAATGCAGGGCCCAGGGGGCTCTTGCCTTCAGTGGATAGAGTGCCCTGAGCATCTGGCTCACCTTGTTCTTATTCACATAGACATAGATGCAAGCAATTAGAGTAGCAGAAGATTCATCAGGCTCCCATTATCTAAAGTATATGCCCACATAAACCACCAGATCTCAGCTGTGTTAACTTTTCCCTAGAACCTGCAACATGCCTTCATGCCAGCACATTGTCTTTCTCCTTTGTGCTCACAGAGGAAGTCGATTAGGCCTCAATTCTCATTATCTGGACTTCCACAGGAAAATGTAGAGGAAACACTTCAAGATTTAAGTAGAGGCAACACTTTCCCAAGAAGGATTCCAATAGCTCAAGATACAACAGCAAGAACAACAAATGTGACTGCACCAAATTAAAGAGCTTCACAACAAAGGAATCAAAACAGAGCAAAGAGATAGCTTGCAGAATTGCAGGAAATATTTGCCAGCAATTTCTCAGGCACATTAACATCCAGAATATAAAAAAAAAAAAAAAAAAAAAACCCTCCAAAACAGAAACAAACCTCAAAAATAAAACCCTCCAATATAAAAACCCTCCAAAACCCTCCAGAAACCCCCAACACCATAAGGATAAGTAATCCAATTAATAAATGGTTATATAAACTGACTAGACACTTTTCTTTTTTTTTTTTTTTTTTGGTTTTTCTCCGGTACCAGGAACCGAACTCACGACCTTGCGCTTGCCAGGCAGGCGCTTTGCCGCTGAGCTAAATCCCCAGCCCCTGACTAGACACTTTTCAAAATAAGAACAAATAATTGTACAACATCTTCACTGTTCAGGAAAGTGAAGATCAGAACTATGTTGAAATTTCATCTCACTCCAGTCAGAATTGCTATCATCAAAAACACAAAACATCATATGTGATGTCAAAAAGGGGCCCTTATGTACTGTTGATGGGACTTTAAATCAATATAGTCACTATGAATATCAGTATGGAAATCCTAAAATAACTAAAAGTAGAACTATCATATAGAATTTGTACACCAGTATCCTCTGGTACATCAGCTATACCACTCCTTGCCATATACCCAAAGGAATCAGTCAGAATACTATGGAAATACCTACATACCCATGTTTATGGTGGCATATGCACAATAGCCAACTAAAGGGTCAAGCATAGGTGCCCATCAGCCATGAACGGATAAAGAAAATGTGGTATACATATAGAAAGGAGTATTATTATTATTATTATTAAGTTACAACAAAATCGTGTAATTTGTAGGAAAATAGTTGGAACTAGAGATCGAGATATTAGGTGAAATAAGCCAAACTCAGTTAGGTATCAGTGGTTTTCTTATTTGTGAAATCCAGAAAGAAGAAAGGCTTCTGACATGAAAGAAAAGGGAGAATGTCATTCATAGAAGAGAAAGGGGATGAAGGGAGGGAAGAAAGGAGTTTGGAGAACGGCAGTGTGGGGAAGGATATTGTCAGTATGTTTTGTGTATGTATGAAAATGTCAGAATGAAACCCATTATTCTGTATAATTAAGATGCATGAATAAAAATTAACTAGCTTCTCATTACAAATGATGAAAGCTAGAGGGTGTGGGATAACATTGTCAACGTGTTTGAAGAAAAAGACTCACACCAAGTTCGTCAAAACTTCCTAGAAAAATGTAGACAAAATTAATTCACTCCAATATGAACAAAAACTGAGAGAATGCTTCATAAAGTAAACTCAGAATGGATCAAAGACCCACATGTAAGAGCTAAAACTGACAATGCTTAGAAGAAAAATAGCTGTAAACCTTTGTGACTATGTATTAGGCAACATTTTATTAGCTACGACACTTAAAGCATAAACATCTAAAGGAAAAATAGATAAAATGATATCATAAATAAAATAAAAAAGACAACTCCCAGAACAGAGCATGCAGAAGCTCACACACACACACACACACACACACACACACACACACAAAGTATGAATAAAATGCCCACTTCAGATATATGATTTATTTATTTGTTATATAATGTGGAGTTTTCAAATGCCTTAGCAACATTTGTTCAAAAGACAATTCTCTCCAAACTGAATAGCAATGTTACTCTAGTTGAAAATCAATTAGTCCTATATGGATGAGTTCATTTCTGGGTTTTCATTATCCCATTGATTTGAATGTATAATCTTACACCATTACCACAAAATATTGATTATTATGGTTTTATGGTAAGTTTTGAAGCTGGGTTTGACTCATTTAAGCAGGTGGCGGATATGATGGCATATTAGATTTAATGTTTAATATGTCAGTTGTAGAATTTCTCTGCATTTTGTTGGATCCATATTGAACACACACTCAGAAACGCTAGTCTGTTTGATAGGATGAGCAAGGAAACAACACATGGCAGGATGTCATTTCTGAACCCTGAGTCACCGAAGTATTGCAGCATTTTTGATAGACTGTTTAGCAACTCTTTCTCTCAATTTTTCTATTAATTTATTTATTTTACTTTAAAGGGCAACTCTATATGAAGCTCATCATAAGTGTTGTCTGCAAAATCATAGGTTTAATGTGCACATAATAGTTCTTTTAATATACACTGAAATTGTCTTAGTTACTTTTCTCTCATTGCTGAGAAAAAAAACCTAACACCCAATTAAAGGGGGAAAGGTTTATTTAGCTCAGTTTCAGTCCATAATCAGTTGGCTCCAAGGCAGGGTGGCATGGCACAGGGACAACAGTTGACGGTAGCAAAAGACAGCAAAAGCAACAAGAGCAAAAAGTGGGGGGTGAGATCAGCCTCTTTTCTTCCCTTATTTTGTAAGCAGCCCTCTCACTGCAGGGCGAGTGTAGCATTCACACCATCTCCACACCCTCCTCTTGCAAAAGATGAGGATCTTTTCAAAGGGAGGACCTTGGCCCTCTGATGAGTCACTTAGTTAAGCTTCTAAACTTCTCATGTTGATGTACTATATCATCCATTACAATCCACCCCTTGTCAACTTGGCAACCAGACACATTTCTATAAACTAGTTTCCAAATACAAAGACGTGCTTGTTTTTATTAATTTATGATTTCAACATTATAACACATGTCTAACAATCCTTGAGAACCAGTATTTAAGTCTATCAGCATTATATTACACCAGAACCATAACATTCTGCCCCTGGTCCCCCAAAGACTCATGCACATCCCTTTCTACAAAAGGCATTTAGTCCATCTCTAAGAGTTGCCACAGTCCTAACAGTTTTATCATTTCTGACAAGTCCACCTCCCACATCACCAAGATGTAAGGCAAACTCTTAGGTGCAAGCCCCTGTACTAATTAAAAGTTAAACACTTCCAACATTCAATGGTGCAAGATAAACATTTTTATTTCAAAAATTACAAATGGGAATACAAAGGGTTGTGATCAGAGAAAGTCCAAAATCCAGCAAGGCAAACAATAAGTCTGATAATTTCATGTGTAGCATCTAAGGCAATCTGTGACAAGTTGTGAGCTCCAAAGGGTTTGAGTGACTCCTCCCCTATGACACTTCCAGCGGTTGCAGCTCCCATGACTTCTCTGCTAGGCCCACTTTGCTCCCTCCTTGCAGCTTTCCTTAGACAATCCATGTTCCTGGCTTCTCCAAATTTTTGAGGTCTCCATTGCACCTTTGGCTTTACCCTCACAGCTTTACACATTCCCTTAAGGGGCACACTGCCTGGCCTCCTAGGCCTTCTGAAAATGGGGTGGAAGTCTTCTTAACCCCACAACTCTTACATTCTGCAAGCATCTAAAACCAGTGCCCTGTGGATTCTGCAAAGGTCTGCTGCCAGCTGGGGTAGTAGCCAGGCTTTTCTCTCTCTTGGTTGTAGGAGTCCAGTGCCTGAATGACTGAGCCCTCTGAATCCAATTCAGAGGAACAAATTTTCTGTGCTGTTGCCATCCTAGAATATGGTGTGGCCACGGCCATTCAGGAATATGGTTCTCTGTAGTTTTCTCCTCAAAGCAAAGCCTTTCCCTTTTGCAATTTGGAGGCTGCAAAGGGTGGAGACTTGCTGCTTCTTGTGATGCCTGCAGGCCATCTTTTACAGTCTCCTGTTCCTTCTCAGCAATTGAGATCCTCTCAGCTCTACTGTTATAGTCCACAGCTTTACTAAAGCTTCCTTTTTGGCCAGACTCACAATGTATGAAATCATCCTGCAGGGCTCTTTGCTCTTGATTCTCAACTTAGATCTAGCTAAAAGCCCCCAACAGCAGTCATGGCACCACCTTAACATTCGACTGCCTTGAAATTTCTTTTGCCAGATTAACTAATCCACCATGCTTAATCTTAATCAAAGTCTCTGGACATGAGCAAAATGCAGACAAACTTTCTACCAAGGCATAACACACATTATCTGGAGTACAGTATCCATTGCAGTCCTTCTTCCCAGCAGAAACCTCCCAAACCTGGTCTTTACCAGTTTTCTGGTCTTCTGAGCTCTGGTCAGAATCTCCCATACAGAACAGCCTAAGGAGTTCCAGCTCTGCTCTTCCAAGCAACATCTCTGAACCTTTCCAAACTCTTCCCACAGGCCATTCCCAAAGGCTCTTGTACCACATAGTCAGGCACAGTCATAGTAAGGATCCCACTCCAATTTGGTACCAGATTCTGTGATGCTTACTTATCTCTCATTGCTGAGACAAAATATCCAAAGCCCAAAATTAAGGAAGGAAAATTTTATTTAGCTCACACTTTGTGGAGGTTTCAGTCCATAATCAGCTGACTCTAAGGAAGGGTGGCATGGTAAGGGACAACAGTTCAAGTTGGCAGAAGACAGCAAAGAAACAAGAGCAAAAAAGGGGGAGAAGAAACCTCTTTCCCTCCCTTATATTGTAAGCAGGCTACCACCCTCTCAGACGAGTGTAGCACTCACACTGTCTCCCTGCCCTCCTCTTGCACAGGATGAGGCTGTTTATAAACTGAGGACCCTGGGCCCCTGCTGAATCTCTTAGTTAAACTTCTAAACTTCTCAAGTTGGCACAATGTATCAACCATTACAGAAATAAATACATAATTATTAAAATAATCATTGTCTACTTAGCACCAACTTTCTTTTTGAAGGAGCCCTAAGGTATATGAGAACTCTTTTGGGAGAGAGTATACCTACTTGGAGAAGACTTTCCTTCTGTGAGGAGTTATTTGACTAGGATTATAGCTTCATATTTATTGATTACATGATCCTTGGTGAGCAAGGCAACTTCAATGCCCTTATATGTAAAACAAGTAGACTATGTTACCTATGTTAGCTATCATTCACTGAGGGCCTCCTGGAAAGCATGATTTTGGGATGAGCCAACAGACATCACCTGCTTTGGTTGTCTATAACACACTATGATGAGTGGAATTCTGTTCCCTAAAAAAGATATTTGCAAGTTCTACACAAACATCCCTGTGAATGTGACCTTATTTGGAAATTGAGTTTTCTCAGATATAGTCATTAAGATGAATTCATATTGAATTAGTGTGACTCATCAACTGGTATCTTCTAAATCCGATGACTGTGTCCTTTAAGATGAGTGAAATTTTGACACACTGAAGCAATGCTTTCAGACCATATAGGAAGAGATTCGAATGATGTGTCTCAAACCCAGGGAACACCCAGGATTGCTGTTAACCACTTGAAACTAAAGGAAGTAAGCAAAGATGCTTTCCCAGAGCCTCTGAAGGAAAGATGGCCTGTGGAGATGTTGAATTCTCACATCTAGCTTCTGGAAGAAATTTCTGTTGTTTTAAACTGCCCAGTTTGTAGTAATTTGTTATACAGCCCCAGGAAAAGGATACATCTACATTTCCTTGTTTACCTATTATTTTCATTTTCTTTATTGCTAATCCTCAGATCCCACAAAAATCTCTCACATAGAGTAAATGCTTCGTATTTTTTGAATGAGTGAATTGATAAAAAATTATACCTTGCATTATGAAGAAACCAAGCCCAGGCAAGTTGCAGAATATGTATAGGTCTAACAGTTCATAAGTATGAGGCAGGATTTAAACCTAGATACATCCAGTTCCCAAAATCTCTGTCCCTGTCACCGTACTCTGCCTATTGCAAAATACGGAGCTAAGATGAATGGTCTCTTGAGGCTTTCGCAGCTGAGAGCAGTGGTTCTATGGTTATGGTACTCGAGTCTCATTTGAGAAAATATTTGCTGAGGTTGTGGCAAAATCAGGCTCCCTCAAGAGAATGAAGTAATAATGTCTCACTTTAATTTTATATTGAATAAATATTTAGTGGATACATGCTATGTGCCCAGCCCCATAAGCATTTTACCCAGTGGATCACTTTGAATACTTTGTATAGTAGTATTGCCAAGTGACATCACTATTTGCATCTAACACAGGAAATAAAGCAGAGATAAGTCAAGCCACTTGCTAAGTGCCATGCCAGGAAGTCAGCAAACCTAGATACAATCCAGCATTTGAAACTACAAATCTCAGTTACCTGAAAAGCTTTTCCCTCCTACACATTCCATCCTTACTTCTGGTCCTCGTCCAGCATTTTGCAGCCCGGGAAGCTCTTTTTACATTGTATGCCTTGTGCTATATTCCTCATTTGTACCTGTGATGCCTACACCATCTCTGCCTTTGTACCTGCCTGGTCATCCTTTAAGTTATTATGTTAGCCTACCAACCTTTACACAAAGTAGATAAGTTAGTTATCAAAGTGGCTTAAAATGAAGACAAATAATCTTCTGTGAATACTGGAAACAAATTTACAAAAATTTCCAGAATGATCACATTCTGAACTCGTTGACATTATCAAGTTGCCTTTTACTCTGCCAACATTTTTAATCATTTCCACTAGAACCTCTTTAGGGTGACCGACAAAATTACATTTTCCTGGGTCTTGCTTCAGTCACACTGAATGAAACTATCTCATGGTAGTATATTCCCCATCTCGGCACATGTGATGCTTCCAGTGTTTGTAGTGTCTCTTCCCATTTCTGTGACTTGTGTTTTCTGCTTTGGCTGAGATGTCTCAGCCTTTAAGAATATTTCTTTGAACAGTTAATGCTTAAATGTTTTGACCAGTTTTGCATGCTTATGTCTGGTAATCTGGACAACTAATTTGAAGATAATAATATACAATATAGCAATCATTGTTGAATTCCCACCATCCTGTCTAGTGAAGCTCTGTGTACTTTCTAATATTTTTTTATTACTTTTTATTCTCTGTAATTATTTGATCAATCTTGCAATCTTACATTTAGTAATCTGAGCAACTTCATTGAAAATAATAATATGTAATATAAAAAACATTGTTAATTCCTATCATCTTGTTTTGAAATTCTGTATCATTTTTGTTTTTGTGTTGTTTTGCCTTTGTCCTTGTTGTTATTTTGTTATTTTTCCCCTTTAAAGTAAAAAAGTAAATCTTATGTTGAACAGAAAAAAAGAAGAATACTTCTTTGTACTGGAGCTCCAGGTGAGCTTCCCTTTTGTGCTTCTATTGAGCACTTTGGAGTTTAGCCCCCTTAGAGCCTTTTATGTTCTCTGTGTACTTGGATCATTACCGATTGGTCTCCCTTTCAAAAACCTGTGAGCTCCTGGGGGACAAGGTCTTTCATTGTCATACTCCAGGTGCTTATCAGTTTCTGGCAGTTAGCAGGTGATCAGTAATAAAATACAGGAATGCACAAGTAAAATGAGAGAGTGGAATTAATGAGCAATTAGGATCAGTTAATTTCTACTCAAATTTCTGCCAAGAGCACAGGGGGGCAGAATATGCCCTTTTTATTTAGCATTAGAATGAAGATCACATCTTGCCCCCTCCCACACACACCTGGCCATTTTCTCAGTTGCAGGATGTAAGTTATGCGTAATAGTAAAAGACAGCAGAAGGAACCACAAGTACTGATGTAATTGTCTTGCTTATCTGGTTCGAGAAGGTTGCAAACTAGTGAATTTAGATGTTAATGGAACAACAGCTCTGGCCTCCTAAATATCTCCTAAGTTTGGCACGACTTCTGTTGGAATGCAGAAAGAAAGCAGGAAGGACAACCACATAATTTTGCAAATCACAGTATCTCAAACAAAATACACCCTTTTGGCATTCCCAGCTAACTACAAATTCAGGAAGCCAACATCTCTTTGTTCATAATATCTGGGATGTTTTCATTTTTCTGATAGAATCTAGCATGCACTGCATTTGTTACACAAGCAATTAATAATAAATGCTTATAGATTGGACTAGGCTAGCAAGTGGCCTTCGTACTCATGCCTGTTGGAACGGGAAAAAAGATCTTTTAGGACTTCTTTCTTTTGTGATCCACATTTACACAAACCTGTTACCTGTTTACATGAACACTGAACTAGTGATTTCATAGAAAGATTGTTGAATTGTGGTAGAGTTTATCTTGAGTTTATCTCTAATTAAGCAAGTGACCTTAGTTAAGACAATTTCCCTCTCTCTTTTTCTCCTTCTCCTTCTTTCCCTCTTTCCCTTTCTCTCTCATTCTTAATTGCCAGAGAAGAACAATCCCAGATCATTCATTACCTCATACACTTATTTGTAAGATCTAATAAGACAATGTATTAATGAGGGCTTATCTATCATGTAATGCACAGTCACTGTTAAAAATAAATTCATGTGTACAAAAGAGATTGAATCCCTCTACATGATGGTGCATGCTTGTAGTTTCAGCACTCTGAAAGACAGAAGCAGGAGCATGGAAAGTTTGAACCCAACCTGGGCAATTTAGTGAGACTTTATTTCAATAAATTTAAAAAGGACTTGGGGATTTAGCTCAATGGCAAAGTGCCTGCCTGGCAAGTGCAAGGTCGTGAGTTCGGTTCCCGGTACCGGAGAAAAACCAAAAAAAAAAAAAAAAAAAAAGGACTGGGGATATAGTTCATTGTGACAGTATTTCCTGAAGGAAGGAAGGAAAGCTTGGAGCCCAAATAGAATGCTTAAGTGTGGGATTGCCATAGATTCACATGCAACTAAACACAGGTGGTGAAGGCAGAGAGAACAGAGAAGAATCTAGACCAAAACACCAGCTTCTTCCTCTCCTGAGAAAGTTTTCCTGACTAGTTCTATGGATTAGGCATAAGTCATAAGCAGTAGTGTGCTAATATTCAATCAATTTTTCATAATAATAGTAATAATGATAAAGTCTTGTTTTGTAGCATTAACTAATTTTCATGATGGAAATACACTCACCATGACTAATTTTTAAGAACCAAAACTTACTCTAAGCCTTGTAAAATTTCTGAAAATTTAACAACCCATTCTTCTGAGCCAGTGGGCTACAAAACTCTAAGTTAAATGGTGTTATAAAACTATCCTGAAAGACAGCAAAAAGTAGAGAGGATTGGCAATGCACACCTCCGTGTTTCCATGACCTAGCTTCAATAATTGTCACATCTTCAAATTCTTTTCATTTACTCCTCTCATCTCTGACTAGATTCCTTCGAAGCCCACACCTCTATATGTGTCTCAAAAAGGACTATTTAAAACTATAGCTATAATACCATTATTATATCAAAAATATCAAGAATAAATCCTTAAAACTATCTAATATCCAGCCAACACTCAAATTCTATATGGATATGGGCATTTAGTTTATTCACTTTTCTCTTGAAATTAGAACAATTGGTTCATTCAAATCAGAATTCAAACAATACCTAAATACTTCATTTACTTGCTATCCCTTAAGTCTCTTTGAGTCTATGTCCTTCTGTCTTTCCCAACCTTTATTTTCTTCTCAATTTATTTCTTGGGGAAATGGAGTCACTTATTTATACTTTTCCATGATACTTGCTGATGGTACTTCCATGATGTGAATCTGTATTCTTTGTTTATAAAGTGGCTTCTAAAGGCCTAACCTGGTTGAGGGTCTGTGCATGTGTGTGTGTGTGTGTGTCTGCCTGTGCATATGTGTATGTGTGTGTATGTGTGTACTACATGTACAAGGATCTTTCATGGAGAAGCGTAAACTCTTTCACTGCCTTATATAAAGAGACACATTCTGCTTGTTTATCTCTCTTTTAGTGATATTAAGATTGATCAGTTGGTTCAACTTGAAAGGGATGACATTCGCATTGCCAAAATGCAGCCCAAATTTGAGATAAACATTGTCTTTCTCAGTCTCAAAGATGCCTTTTAACCACAAACAAATAAATCAATAGACAAGTACAAACAGTTACTAAATCAACCCATCTATTTTATTCATGATCACTTCACATTCGAAAGCTCTTGCTGTGTTTATTTTCTTTCAACTAAATTGGGGGTTTTGACTAGGAAGCCATAAATCTGGTTTTTGATGAAATATGACTCTGCTACCGTGCCAGATTGAAAAGAGTTGCCTGCTAATGTTTCTTCTTAGCGTCACTTTGGTATGTGGTAAGCATTCCACTAGCTCCTGTCAGGGACAGCACACCACGGATTTAGCTTTCACCTTCTAGAAAGTTCTCTCTTTCTTGCTCAGTTTTTGATGGACAGTGTATTACCAGGGACACCTAAGTCTGCCAGGTTGCACAGCCAGGATTTGCAATGGCCTGAGGTGCAGGCAGATGAAAAAGTTCCACGACCTGGAGAATGGCTGCTTCCTCTAACTTTCCCTCGCCACTAGTTAGGCCTGATACACTCAGAAGGTTGCTGGTCTAATTTGAACTGCGAGAGGCTTTGGCTGGAGGGTAGTTCTGTATCCCAGTGATAAAAGAACACATAAAACAACCCAGTGCCTGATCATTCTCCCTGACTGTCAGTGAATCATGTCTAATAGCATCTCCATGCAGTTTGCGCCAATTTGCTCGCAATGGCATCCTTTTCCGTGGGCTTGCTGCTCAGCAGGCCCTGAAGCAATCTATGAATAACTTCCCAACAGATGCTGTTTATGAATTGAAGCAAATGGCTTCCCTGTTTCTCTTTTTTCTCACTTCAATAATTTTCAGTTACATTACGATGAATATTTATAGTCCTGTAGCAGTGCATAAAAATGGAGAACAACTAGACCTGGGCATTGTTTCATACGTGAGTGCCGTTCTAATGGGTTTTGGCTGACTAGTTCTAATAATGTTCTGTTGATGGACTGAAAAGAGGATGCGAATTGTAGATCAGTCTTTCTCAGTCACTGTTTTACCAGAATGGGCAGTGATGGAGTGCTGGTGGCACCTGTCACTTGTCCATGGCGCTTTAGTGGCCCAAGCAAGCTGACCCTTACTGTGTCTGTGTCTCCTCTGTCTGCTTCTGTTGAGTCCTTTCAGATACTTGACTTCCACGGGACTCTGTCATTCATGCAAGACCTCATCAGGTTTATTTGACTACTCTCCACAGGTATCATCATTTGTGATTCAAATAATGACTGCATTATCAGCTACAGTTTAACTAACATATCATTCTTTAGGATTAAAATGTGAACTCACAAGACATATGTTGGTCTCCATTTCCCGGCCTCTTTTGCAGAGAGGTGTGGAGTCACATTTACTCCAAAAATGAGCTTTTTCAAATGTTTCATATTTACATGTTCTCTTAAAACATTACAAAAACGGGAAGACATGTCTAGACATAGCTCTTAAATTTCATTTTGAGGGAAATATTCTATCTTCAGTGGCTTGTGTCTCAAATAGTTGGTATACCTTCCTTGCATTTTCTATTTTACAATAATGATTTCATTAACTAGCCTATATTTTCCAAACCACTGACTGTGTCATATTGGTCCACATACAAATAATTGCCTGTTTGGCTATTTGCTTATAAATAAGAGTGCTGAAAATGGTATGTAAATATGTATATGCATGCACAGTGAATATGTATTGAAATCTCCCAAAATATTTAAATTGTCCCATTTTCTACTCTTGTATTATGAAATACTCACCAGCTACTCAAATAGAACCATATTTATTATGCATGCAAGCCCACAATATCTTTACCACCTATCATTTGTATGCGATACACAGAAGGTTGTGCTGTAACACAACAGTAAAAATGAAAAAGGCAATTTGGAGAGGAGCGTGTTTCTTGCTCTAACTGCAGCAGAGGCAAAGAGTAATTTTCCTTTGAAAAGAGGAAGCATAACCCACAATCTTGAAATATTCAAAACATTAATGAAAAGCCCAAGAATTTAATATTTGATCTAGAAATGTTATTTTTAAAGAAACTGATTCACAGTTTAATATCGCAAAATGATGATTTTGCTTTGCAAAATAGGAAGCTAAAAATCTTTGGAAAGATTTTTCAGGCCAGAGCAAAATGCCTGTGGGTAGGTAGAGGTCTCTACTTTTGCTGAAAAATTTGCCATGATACTTTTCTTTTTGTTTTCAACAATAATAGTAATGCATTGTAAAAGCAACAAGTGTAATAAGCAGCACCGGATGTTAATGTGACTGTTGTCCTCCCTCTCTACTAAGATGGCTACAATTAACAGAAATGTGTGTGTATTTTAGGTGGTTATACACTCTTAACTTTCACATTTTCATACAAGAATTCCTTCCTTGATGTACTTTGTTTTCTCTTTTACTATGGGAAATTTCTGGATTTTTTTGCCTCTGTTCTGTGTCCAATAATTTTTCTGATTTCTAAGTAGGTAAGTCTTTTAGTCAGTTTATTTTCTTCTATATTATTTGTTCACCCTCAGATTACATAGAATTTTAAGTAAGATATTCAAAATACAGGAGGAAACTTTGTGGGAAACTATTGCTTGCTGACGGACTTTTCTTTATGGTGGTCATCTCAGGGAACAAACCCACATACCAGACTAGGAATGCTGCACAAATGTGATATAGGTGTGGAAAGCTGTGTATAAAGTTTAGACATTAGGAAGTGCTTTTTCTAGGGAAAGCATGTGGGTAACTAAGGAGGAAAACACAGAACACAAGTGATAAGCATAAGTTGGGAGCCAAGAAAACACCTAGTTGAAAACTATTTGTTATCTTAAAAAGAACCAAGTCCAAAGTGGGGGCCCTGTAGCACAGAGAACATAGGTGGTGGTGTGTAGAGTTTGTATGACCTTGTGGACAAACTGCCTGAGAAATGAATGTGACCAGTTGAAGCCAGTTCAAAACCTACATAAGTATATCCATCTTTACCGGTTATTTGTCTGACAGATGGTTAATATCTTGAATACATAAATAATTAAAAAAAAATCAAATAGCCCAACCAGTAAATTGGCAAATGAATTGAATAAATCCTTCTCAAAGGAAGTATGTGGCCAAAGAGTATGTGGAAAAATGTTCAACATCTTTAGCCAATAGAGAAATGCAAATCAAGACGATACTGAAATGCTGTCTCATCTCAGTCAGAATGGCTATCATCAAGAATACAAATAGCTGGGCGTGGTGGCCCAGGCCTGTAATCCCAGAACTTGGGAGGCTGATGCAGGAGTATTGCCATGAGTTTGAGGCCAGCGTATGCCACAGAGAGAGTTTAAGGCTAACCTGATCTACACAGTGAGACCCTGTCTCAAAAAACAAACAAAGAAACAAACAAAAATCCCAACCCACCAAAGAATAATAAATGCTAGAGAGAATGTGGGGGGAAAAGAAACCCTTCTACTAGAGTGCTGGTGAGAATATAAATTAGTATAGCCACGATGGAAATCAGTATGGAAGTTCCTGAAAAACCTAAAAATAGAGATACGATTTGATCTACCTATACTGCTCTTCAGTATGTTCCTGGAAGAAATAAAGTCAGCATATTACAGAGATACTGGCATACCAATGTTTATTGCAGTACAATTCACTATAGCTAAACTTTGGAACCATCCTAGGTGTTATGTCAACAGACGGATAAATAAGGGAAACGTGGTGCATATACACAGTGGAATATTATCATTTGCAGGAAAACGGATGGATTTGGAGATCACCATGTTTAGTGAAATATCCCAGTCTCAAACAAATACTGTACGTTCTACCCAATATGTGGAGTCTAAATAAGACATCAAGAAGGCAGAAGGGAGACTGTTATTAGACAAGAGGAAGGGAATAAGGTGAGGGGGCTTTAAGGGGGGTTAATGAGGGGTACATATGACCAACTATGCTCTGAAACTCCCGATGTGACCTTAAGGGGGGTGGCAGGATACAGGGCAGGCTCCATAGGATGAAGTGATTAAAATATATTACGTGCTTATATCAATCAACCATAATGAAACACATTAACTTGTATAACCAATGTGCATTAATAAAAAGAGAGGCAAAAAAAAGAACTGCCCAAAACACACAAAAATGATTATCTCAAATTTTTTTAAAAAACACTTCATTCATTTCACTTTACATATGAGGAAACAGGCCCACAGGTGACATTGAGCCTTCCAGCCTTTGAAGCTAGGTCTGCTTTACAGTGAAGACCTCGCTCTGGGGCCGTGTGCTCCGTCCGAGTGTCACATGGACCCTGTAGAGGAGGGAAGTGGGAAAAGATCATGGCTGGAGGAAGTCTCTCTCAGGCATCTGCTACAGATGAATGAGAAATTCCTGATCCTCTTGCATGATCTCATTCTCCCCTTTCCCTGACTAAAGGGCTGTACCTCTTCCCAGGTCAGGAAGAAACAGTGCTGGTGACTGTGAAAGCTATATTGTGAAATATTGGAATTTATGAGTATCCCTAAGAAGATAGGCAAATGTATCACTACTATTTATTGTGTATAATTATCATCAAACTTTAGTTTATAGAAAATAAAATACTGTTTTGTTTCCAGACCTTATGGCACCTTGTAGAGCTAACTTGAAAGTATGGATAATTTTTCTGTTTAGAAGTATGCTTTGATGAAAACATTGTGTTCTTAAATATATTGTTCTTTGATTCTCATACCCAGGTGAATGAATTACTGTTTCTTTTTTTGTAATGCAGGACTAGGGATCAAACCCAGCGTCTTGCTCATCCTAGGCAAGCTCTGTACCACAGATCTTCACACACAGCCCCCTGTGGTGCCTTGCCCTGTGTTTCTTATCCCTCCTCATCTGTCCTGCCGTATTCCCTCAAACATTCATTTGTCTACCCGTCTCTTCACTTAATTGACAAATACTATGCATTTGCCGAGCAGTGACGGCAGGCAATGCAGTAAGCACCAGAGATTCCTTTGCATATAAGATAGAGTTTGGACCCACCCTAAGGGAATACTTCATCTAATAAGGTTTCCTGAAAAGCACAAAGCTTATTATAGCACAGTGTGATAAATGCTGGGCTAAGTTAGGCTAATTATATGGAGCTGTGCTTGGGTAGGTTGGTCGGTTGTTGCTAGGGGTGGAGTTGTAGATAAACAGAGACCAGAAGATAGGAAAAATTGGCAGATGAAATGCACAGGAATTATATAAAATTGTCACATGCAGAGGGCCCGTGAAGATCTTTTGAAGCTGGAGAAAAGATTATGGCCTCACATAGATCATGATTGTACACAGTCTGGTGTTAGGATGTAATGGGCGAATGGGAAACCCTGGGGGAGACAGAAACAGCAAAGATATCATTAGGGACCAAGGCTGAAGGGGTGATCAGTGATGCTGGAGGCTGAGTCCAAAAGGCTTTGGAGGCCAGAGAAACATCTTGGATTCCATAATTGTGAGTGTAATGAAAAGTCAAGATGGCAGGTGGATGGAATCATGACATGAGGTTTTCATTATAAAACGTGACTGAACCTAGCATGGAAGAGACACTGGAGAAGTTATAAGGAAGGCAGAGAGACCATCCAGAGTGCTGCCATGGTCCCCTGAGAAAGGTCATGCTGGCTACAGCTGAGGGAGTCAAGAGAAGCAGCCAGACAAGCCCTGCACTTGTCTCCAGCACTTTTCTCAATGTGATTTTCACATTGCTTCCCAATATGGAGGAGAAACCTAAAGGTGGCACAAACCTCCAGACAATTCCATACCATATGTGGAGAAATGGTAGACTGGACCATTTTTTTTACTTGATATAAACATAAATGGAACACTGTGAGGTAATATAAACTAAAAATTATATTATTGAGGACATCAGTTAGACTTAGTAAAACATTAATGCACACTGGCAACCATAGATCTTAAATTATTTTAGATTACCTGCAAACCTTCCATTACTTTAACTCAAGCAATTCCATAGCAACAAGTCAGATGTAGCTAAAAATGACTGTGCCCCAGTCGTCAGAACAGCACGCAGTTTTAAAAAGTATATTTTAAACAGCACAGGAAGTAACTCGTGGCAATTTGTCATGGAAATTACTTTTTTTGTCTCTGGATAAAGAGTTCAGAATCAATCCAGAAACCAATCGATATAAACTTTAATGTAAACCATAATTAAGGATTACAAATAGGTTCTTTGAATGATGTTAAATAACGTACTTACAAAAATAGAAGTCCAAAGCAACATTTAGAGACTGAACCATGAGCATCTACAAGCTGTGTGCTGGTAATATTGTTGCTATTCACTACAAGTTTTGTGGATGCCAGCAACTGATTCCAAATGCCTAACGGTGACATTTTAAAGGTATTCTAGGTTTTCACATATGCATGATTCATTCTAGCTGACTTGACGTTCAAGTTGCTTTGTTGATAAAGTCACCTATCTCCGACATTGTGCTGTGGGATGAGATGAACAGGGAGACCCATCATGTGTATGGTTCTTAGAACTTGGAAGACATCTCGCAAGCATTATGAAAAGAGTTGAAGTCAATGTCTGTAAGAACTCAGTTAAAGCAAGAACATACACGCTGTCTCTTCCAGAGTGTTATGGCTTGTCCTCCAAAGCCTTATGCACTCATAGGTGGGGCTTTTGAGAGGTGGTTGGATCATGGGTGTGTAATACTGGGATTAAGGGTATGTGATAACTACATTGGTTTAGTATAGTTCTGGTTGTGGATAACGGTAGGGCCCACTCTGGATGTGGATGGAACCACCCAAAAAGCTAGTAACCTGGATGAGGTAAAAGGAAAATGGGGGCTTGCTGTTGCTGCACCATTGCTACTTACTTCTTTCTGCCTGACCTGCCGTGGACTGTTTCTCCCGTTCCAAGTCTCACTTCCATGCTGCTCTGCCTTGGAGCAAGCTCACTATGGACTGAAACCTCTACTAACTCCAAGCTAAAATAAACCTCTCCTCCTTTATCTTGTGGGTGTTCGGTATTTTGTCTTAGCAATAAGAAAAATAACTAAGATACACATAAGTGCTTTTAGGAGAAATTCCAGAGAATCAAAGCTTAAAATAATTTTGGATAACATGTCTTAAAAAAAAGCCACCATTTGGGAAGCAAGAAAAAGCTGTTATGGTGCACATTCTTGGGGCTACTACTATTGTGTGCAAGTGAACACCATTAATACTGGAAATTAGCTGTTCCCATAGTATACCGTATAGAAAATGAAGGTAAACTATCACTGTATCCTCACTTTATAAAGCTGTCATGAAGACCAATTTATTTGCATTGGGGCTGAGCATGGGGAAGAGAGGTTTACATTTATTATGTCTTTGTGTCAGGTACTTTATATTTAAATAGGAGCAATGTACTAAGGGTAAAACAACCCTTGCGAGCTTTTAGTATTCCCAATGAGTTACTTAATGTTTTATGTCTCTAAAGTGCTCTCTGATCAATATAGATAAAATTGTACACAGTTATAGTGTATATTCTTAAATAACACAATTTTGAGTTGATGACTATAGTTTGCCCTACTTAAAGGAAATTTCTATTTTGCATTTCCAGCTGTTTATTTTGTATATCCCTGTTTGGTAGGTAATTTTCAAAGGGATCTCTATATCTAATACAGACTCACAGACATCACTGTCTTTAACAGTTATCCTGTCTCTGTCTCTGATGTCTGTATCTGAATTTGCTCCTACAAATGGCTTCTGGGCTTTGAAAGTTTTGTTTTCAGTTGGTATGCAGGGATATTAAGACATTTGAGAATCAGACTTTCTGAACACAAAGGATGGGGCTCTGCTAAAACCTAGGGGCACCTGGCAAGATTTACCTTCAGAGGACTGAGAACAAAAATATCTGTTCCCAAGTCGGAGGATCATCTGATGTACACAGGTCCTTATTCTCAGTCATCCTTCAGGTTAACATTGCCTTGTTCTTTGCATTACTTGTATCAGTGATGGTTCTGGAGAAAACTTGTGATGTAAATGGTAGACTGCCTTAGGGATACTGGTATACTTTTCATAAGCTAGGTAGATACACCTAGAAAATCTGACAAACTTTTTCAACAGCTAGAATTCTTTGTTTTTCCTTCCCTCTTGTCCTATATATGTAGGAATGAGATCATGTTAACAAACTGGTTATCTCAGTTGTTTTATTTCTAGCTCTAATGAAGCTGATAATGAAAACCACAGATGAGCAGATTGCTGTACCCTAGCAGGTTAAATATATTATCTCATTGACTTTTATGCAGGAACCACATAGATAAGACTCTGTAATGTTCTTCCCCTTTTACAGGTAAGTAAACTGAGGTTTAAGATGATTTTGCTCAAGACTGAAAATCTATGGTACCCCAAGACCCAGGGTACCTGGCCACATGTGCGCAGGTGCACACATGCCTTTGGAGGGTGGAGTAACTAGCAAGCCCAGGAATGTGGAAGTGTCTGAAGCAGCAGCGAGGGCCCTGCAGTGGGGCTCCCGAGAACACCAACAGAAGGCCAGTCCCAGCCCCCACATGGAGAGGCCAAGATCAGCTCCATACCCAGCACAATTCCCACGGCAAACTTGGCTGGAGCACATAGCACATTTCTGGGGTCTGACATGGACACTATCACAGAACTGTAAACACCAGAGGTATTTTGCTAATTTATTCTCCCTTGCTTGTCTCATTGGCTATTCTTTTCCTGTCTGGTTGGATGTTGTTTTGTTCTGTATTTTGTGGTAATTTTTGTTTTGTTTGTTTTTTCTCTCCTCTCTTTCTCTGATCTCCTTTTTGTCTTTCTTTTCTTCTTTTCTTGATTGTTCTCCTTCTATTTCTTTCTTCTTTTTTCACTATTTAGTTTTCTTACCTTTCTTTTTCACTTTCTTCTACTGATTCTCTTTCTGTCTTTCCTCAACTACTTCTTGAATTTAAACTTCCAAGTGAGGAGACATTTTCTCTTCCCTTTCTGTTAACTTCTTTGCATTCTATTTCATTCTTTCCCTCCTGTGTGCCCCAGTTTCCCAAAGCTCAGATGGTCATCCTTTGATCTCCAGCTTTGACTTGTATATTTGACCTCATTCATCACTTTACCCTGTTCCCTATCCATCTTAACTCCCCACAGCCCCTGCAGTAGAGTAAACTCACTCTACTAAGGGGAAAATTACTGCATACAAGTACATGGTGTATGTTTGATTTTGTTATATAACTTTAGAGTTTGCTCCTCGGTCAGAGGTCGCAGGTGAATGGTTACCAGTTTGGTAATAGTTACACTGTACTGGAAAGTATTGTTATTACTAACTACTACTTTAGCTAGGATGTTATACATGTTCTAATCAGTTTTTCTCCTCTGTATGATAACACTGTGATTCTATGGATCATTGTCATCACCATAGCCCAGTACCAAAGGATTGGGTTGTGAGTCAAATAGTAACTTCACGTCCTTTACACACTGGGAAGGTAGGTTCTTGGGATAGCTATAAAGAACCACCTACACCTAGAGGATATCCCTGATGAACAGACATGTCCTAGGAAAGCCTCAATTCTAGTGGTAAAACCATCATAGGAAATTGGCAAGCATAAACATAGAAAACAAAATAAAATAAAAAATGACAAGATGCAGAAGCAAAATGCAACCCCAGGCCCAAAGCCCATGCAGGACAAGCCTGAAACACAACAAGATAGACAAAATTGAATGTTAAACATTGGAACTTTCTGAAATGATAGCAACAGAAGAGAAAACAAGTGGAAAAGGCTATAGAAAAAAATAATCTCTCAGGTACAAAAAGAACTGATATTTAAAATCAAGTATATTAGAGAAGACACAGATAAAAGAATAGATGGGCTTAGAAAAAATGATGGAAACAAAAAATGCCCAACATTGGAAAGAAATTGAATCCATAAAGCATATCCAAACAGAAATCCAAGAGATAAAACCTCCATTCAAAGTATATGCAGCAGATTAAATGTAGAGGACAGAATTTCAGATTTTGAAAACAGAATTACAGCTAGTGATCATGAAAAGAAAAAATATCTTAAAAAGAGCAAGAGGCCATGAAAAATCAACCCAAGAACTACAAGATGAAGGAAAGAAGACTAACATAAGAGTGATAGGGATCAATGAGAAAGCACAAATGCCATAAAAAGAAATTTGCAGAAATAATGATGGAAAACTTCCCAAACATGGGTAAAGAATTTGACACACAAGAAAAGGAAGCTTATAGAACTTCAAATAGCAATGACCAAAGTAAAATTACAATAAGACATACAATAATCAAGACTCCAGAAATTCAGTACAAGGACAGAATATTAAAAGCTGTTAGAGAAAAAAAGATTACCTATAGAGGAAAGACCATCAGAATCATGGAAGACTTTTGAACATAAACCAAGTGAAGAAGATCTAGGAGTGAAGTATTTCAAGTCCTGATAGAAAACATCTTCCAACCCAGACTGATGTACCCTGAAAAATTATCATTCAAAATTAATGGAGAAATAAGATATTTCCATGACAAAGAACAACTGAAGAAATTCATGACCACCAAAACAACCCTACAAAGAGTACTGGAAGATATTCTAGACAGAGATAAAAATGACCACAATTCCAAGAACAACAATAGAAAGGAACATCGGGCATGGCAAAGCAATAAAACAGAGGGAAAAGGAAGAGAACCAATAGCAGGAAAATATCATGGTAAAGAGAAGCCAATACATACCGAGTATAACCATCAATGTAAATGGCCTCAACTCACCAATCAAAAGAAACAGACAGGCAGAACAGATCAAGAAACAAATCCAAAGTCAGGAATATATCTGAGTGGCATAGTGCCTGCCTGGCAAGCATGAAATTTGAGTTCAATTCCTGGTACCAGAGAGAGAGACAGAGACAGAGAGAGACAGAGAGAGACAGAGAGAGACAGAGAGAGAGGGAGGGAGAGAGAGAAGAGAGCGAAGACAGAAAGAGAAACAAGATCAAGCAATATGCTGCATTCAAGAAACACAATTAACTGACAAAGAAATTCATAGACTGAAATTCAAAGGATTTAAAACAATCTTCCATGCAACAGGAACACAGAAAAAAGCAGGGGTAATTACTCTGTTTGCAGACAATGTGACACTTAAACCAAAAATGGTCAAGAAAGATAAGGAAGGTCATACTACGCACTTCTTAGTGGAAAACTTCAACAGGAAGAGATAACAATTATAAATATGTATGCACCAAATATGAGAGCATGCAGTTATATAACATAATTATTAATAGACATGCAAAATCAAATAAGCAATAGCATAATTGTAACAGAAGACTTTAATACCCTATTGTCACAAAGTGATTTTGTCTGGTTGATATAACCAGACAAAACATCAGCAAAGAAATATCAGAGCTGAACCAAAACTGTCAACAAATGGACTTAATAGATGTTTTCAGAATCTTCCACCAAACATCAACAGAATACATATTTTTCTCAGCTGCTCATGGGAAGTTCTATAAAATAGGTCATGTACTAGCCCACAGAGCATGCTTTAATGTGGAGGAATTGAAATTGTTCCATGCATACTATCTGACTATAGTACATTGAAATTGGAAATTCATGGCAAAAGAAACCACAAAAACTCCATAAATAAATGGAAATTAACACCTTCCTAAACAACCAATGAGTCACAGATGAAATTAAAGAAGAAAATTAACAGTATATATAACTAAACAAGAAAACAGATACAACATAGAGGGACTTGTGTGCTGTAAAGAAAGCAGTCCTAAGATGATAATTTATAGCAGTGAATGCTCACATCAGGAAAACAGAATAAGCACAAATAAATAACCTAATGTTGCACCTCAAGCTTCTAGAAAAAGAAGAGCAAGACAAGCCTACAGCTCATACAAGGGAGGAAATTATAAAGATCAGACCAGAAATCAGTGCAATGGAGAGTAAGAAAACAATACAAAGAATGAAAGAATCAAAGACCTGGTTCTTCAGAAAAATAAGTATAATTGATAAACTCTTAGCCAACCTTACCAAAAAAAGGAAAGAAAAACTCAAATTTCTGCTTTGAGGAAGAAAAAGGGTGAAATCATTACACATCCTGTGGAAATTCAGAAGATCCTCAATATCTACTTTGAAAAAATTTTACTTGAGTTGGGTGGAAAACACAGAAGAAATGGATAGATTCCTACAAACGTATGCATTACCAAAGCTGAATCAAAAAGATATAAAAATTCTAAATGACCCAATATCAGTTAATAAGATTGAAAATGTAACTAAAAACTTCCCCCCCAAAAAAGCCATGGTCTTGATGGATTCACTGCTGGATTCTATAAGAAATTTAAAGAGGACTTAATGCCAATACTCCTCAAGGTCTTTAATGAAACTGAAAGGGAAGCAATCCTCTATAACTCATTCCTGGAGGCAAGTATTACCCAGTTACCAAAACCAGAGAAAGATGAAACCAAAAAAAGAGAACTACAAGCCAATTTTCCTAATGAACATAGATGCAGAGATCCTCAATAAAGTACTACCAAAACAGAATATAACAAATCATCAAGAAGATTATACACCATGACCAAGTGGAATTCATCCCAGGAATGCAGAGATGGTTCAACACATGCAAATCAATAAACATAATATACCACATCAACAGAGTGGAAGACAAAAATCATATGATCATCTCAAGAGCTGCAGAAAAATCTTTTGACAAAATCCAACATTCATTCATGATAATAACCCTATGGAAAATCAGGATAGATGGTGTTGACTTCAATCTGATAAGAGTCATCTATGACAAACCAACAGCCAATATCATACTAAATGAATAAGAACTGAAAACTTTCACTCTGAAATCAAGAATAAGGCAAGGCTATCCACTATCAACACTCCTATTCGATAAAAGTCTGGAAACATTAACCAGAGCAATTAAACAGAGAGAGAAATAGAAGGAATGAGGATAGAAAAGGAAGAAGTAAAATTATCATCATTTACAGGTGACATGATACTCTATTTAGAAGACCCCAAAAACTCCACCATAACACTTCAAGATTTAATAACCAATTCAGTTGCATAGCTGGATACAAAGTCAACACTCAAAAATCAATAGCATTCCTGTACACAAACAACAAATTAATTGAGAAACAAATTAGGGAAACTACACCCTTCAAGACAGCATCCAAATAAATGAACTACTTTGGAATCAATCTAAAAAAGGAAGTAAAGGATCTAGACATTGAAAATTACAGTACTCTGAAAAAGGAAATCAAACAGGATATCAGAAAATGGAAAGATATTCCTTGCTCATGGATAAGAAGAATGAACATAATGAAAATGGCCATACTCCCAAAACTGTTATACAGATTTAATGCAATCTCAATCAGAATACCACCAACAAACCTTACAGAACAAGAGAAAACATCCCTAAAATTCATTTGGAAACAGAAGATTCCTAGAATGGCAGAGTGAATTCTGGGCAAGAAAGGCAAAGCAGGAGGCATTACAATCCCTGCCTTGAAATTATACTGCAAAGTTACTGTGATAAAATCAGCATGGTACTGGCAAAAAGACAGATC
>NW_004955421.1:19786871-19825441 GCF_000276665.1 Chinchilla lanigera | reverse complement strand
GAGATAAAGAAGGTCATACTACATACTTCTTAGTGGAAAACTTCAAGAGGAAGAGATAACAATTATAAATATGTATACACCAAATATGGGAGCATGCAGTTATATAACATAATTATTAATAGACATGCAAAATCAAATAAGCAATAGCATAATTGTAACAGAAGACTTTAATACCCTATTGTCACAAAGTGATTTTGTCTGGTTGATATAACCAGACAAAACATCAGCAAAGAAATATCAGAGCTGAACCAAAACTGTCAACAAATGGACTTAATAGATGTTTTCAGAATCTTCCACCAAACATCAACAGAATACATATTTTTCTCAGCTGCTCATGGGAAGTTCTATAAAATAGGTCATGTACTAGCCCACAGAGCATGCTTTAATGTGGAGGAATTGAAATTGTTCCATGCATACTATCTGACTATAGTACATTGAAATTGGAAATTCATGGCAAAAGAAACCACAAAAACTCCATAAATAAATGGAAATTAACACCTTCCTAAACAACCAATGAGTCACAGATGAAATTAAAGAAGAAAATTAACAGTATATATAACTAAACAAGAAAACAGATACAACATAGAGGGACTTGTGTGCTGTAAAGAAAGCAGTCCTAAGATGATAATTTATAGCAGTGAATGCTCACATCAGGAAAACAGAATAAGCACAAATAAATAACCTAATGTTGCACCTCAAGCTTCTAGAAAAAGAAGAGCAAGACAAGCCTACAGCTCATACAAGGGAGGAAATTATAAAGATCAGACCAGAAATCAGTGCAATGGAGAGTAAGAAAACAATACAAAGAATGAAAGAATCAAAGACCTGGTTCTTCAGAAAAATAAGTATAATTGATAAACTCTTAGCCAACCTTACCAAAAAAAGGAAAGAAAAACTCAAATTTCTGCTTTGAGGAAGAAAAAGGGTGAAATCATTACACATCCTGTGGAAATTCAGAAGATCCTCAATATCTACTTTGAAAAAATTTTACTTGAGTTGGGTGGAAAACACAGAAGAAATGGATAGATTCCTACAAACGTATGCATTACCAAAGCTGAATCAAAAAGATATAAAAATTCTAAATGACCCAATATCAGTTAATAAGATTGAAAATGTAACTAAAAACTTCCCCCCCAAAAAAGCCATGGTCTTGATGGATTCACTGCTGGATTCTATAAGAAATTTAAAGAGGACTTAATGCCAATACTCCTCAAGGTCTTTAATGAAACTGAAAGGGAAGCAATCCTCTATAACTCATTCCTGGAGGCAAGTATTACCCAGTTACCAAAACCAGAGAAAGATGAAACCAAAAAAAGAGAACTACAAGCCAATTTTCCTAATGAACATAGATGCAGAGATCCTCAATAAAGTACTACCAAAACAGAATATAACAAATCATCAAGAAGATTATACACCATGACCAAGTGGAATTCATCCCAGGAATGCAGAGATGGTTCAACACATGCAAATCAATAAACATAATATACCACATCAACAGAGTGGAAGACAAAAATCATATGATCATCTCAAGAGCTGCAGAAAAATCTTTTGACAAAATCCAACATTCATTCATGATAATAACCCTATGGAAAATCAGGATAGATGGTGTTGACTTCAATCTGATAAGAGTCATCTATGACAAACCAACAGCCAATATCATACTAAATGAATAAGAACTGAAAACTTTCACTCTGAAATCAAGAATAAGGCAAGGCTATCCACTATCAACACTCCTATTCGATAAAAGTCTGGAAACATTAACCAGAGCAATTAAACAGAGAGAGAAATAGAAGGAATGAGGATAGAAAAGGAAGAAGTAAAATTATCATCATTTACAGGTGACATGATACTCTATTTAGAAGACCCCAAAAACTCCACCATAACACTTCAAGATTTAATAACCAATTCAGTTGCATAGCTGGATACAAAGTCAACACTCAAAAATCAATAGCATTCCTGTACACAAACAACAAATTAATTGAGAAACAAATTAGGGAAACTACACCCTTCAAGACAGCATCCAAATAAATGAACTACTTTGGAATCAATCTAAAAAAGGAAGTAAAGGATCTAGACATTGAAAATTACAGTACTCTGAAAAAGGAAATCAAACAGGATATCAGAAAATGGAAAGATATTCCTTGCTCATGGATAAGAAGAATGAACATAATGAAAATGGCCATACTCCCAAAACTGTTATACAGATTTAATGCAATCTCAATCAGAATACCACCAACAAACCTTACAGAACAAGAGAAAACATCCCTAAAATTCATTTGGAAACAGAAGATTCCTAGAATGGCAGAGTGAATTCTGGGCAAGAAAGGCAAAGCAGGAGGCATTACAATCCCTGCCTTGAAATTATACTGCAAAGTTACTGTGATAAAATCAGCATGGTACTGGCAAAAAGACAGATCTGAGGACCAGTGGAACAGATTAGAACATACAGGCACAACTACAAACACGTTCAGTGGCCTTTTCTTTGACAAAGGGCCAGCATGTTCACCTGAACAAAGATAGCCTCTTTAATAAGTGGTGCTGGAAAAATTGGCTTTTCACATGCTGAAGACTAAAACTAGACCCATGTCTATCCTCATGTGCCAAACTAAAATCAAAATGGATCAAAGGTCTAACTATTAAAACTGAAACACTAAATCTACTGGAAGAGAAATTGGGAAAAAATCTTGAAGACATAATTGTAGGCAGAGACTTCATGAATGAAACCCAAACTACATCAGAAATACTTCAAAGAATCAACAACTGGGATCTCATCTTATTAAAAAGCTTTTGCACATCAAAAGAAATAACCAACAAAATGAAAATTAAACACATAGAGTGGAAAAATATTTTAGCCAACTGTCCCTCAAATTACTTATATCTAGAACATATAAAGAATTGAAAAAAATCAGAGCTCCCCAAATTCAATGACCCAACCCAAAAACGGGCATCTGAGATAAATACACATTTCTCAGATGAACAAATACAAATGGCAAATAAATATATGAAAAAAAGTTCAACATCACTCATTATTCAAGAGACTCAGATTAAAACAACACTGAGATTTCATCTCACCCTAGAAAGAATGTCTGTCATCAAGAAATCAAATAATAACAAATGCTGGTGAGGATGTGGAGGAAAGGGATCCCTTCACTGTTGGTGGAAGTGCAGACTGGTGCAACCACTATGGAATCAGTATGGACATTCCTCAGAAAGCTAGGACTAGAGGTCTCATTCGATCCAGCTATTCCCCTACTAGGTCTTTTCCTAGAAGAATTAAAATCATCAATATATGTGCACCCATGTTTATAGCAGCACAATTTGTAATAGCTAGATCTTAGAAACCGCCCAAATGCCCATGAACCAAGGGATGCATAAAAAAGATGTGGTATTTTTATACAATGAAGTACTACAGAACTATAAAGAAGGATAAACCTGAAACTTTGACAGGTAAATGGATGCAATTGAGACCGTACTCGTAAGTGAAATAGTTCAAACTCAAATGTGTAAGCATTGTATTGTCTCCCTAGTGTAAGAAGTTGAAAAAGTAAATAATATCCAAAATGTACAATACATATTGTAAAATGGAAAGAAACTATTCAAAAGGAAAGAGATACTGGGATGAGGAAAGGATAAAAGATAAAAGAAAAGAAAAGTAAATAAATAAATGTAGACATGATAGTTAAGATAGTTATACTACCGATTTCTATTAATTCATTGAAAAGAAAGGTTTGTGCTTATATTGTCTGACCAACTTTTCTTGCCTATGTCTTGTAATCTGAGACCCTTCCTTGAAGATAGCAGTGTGCAATGTATTAACCGTTGTTCCTCTCCTACTATCTTATTTTGAAGTTTTGCATCATTGCTTTTATTGTTTTTTTCTTTTTAAAATAAAAAAGAATGAAAAGGGCTAAAAATCTAATATTTAACCCATGTGTGACAGTTCTTATCTATAACTTATGATTCTTACCTGCAGTTAGATATACATTCATTTCTCTGGGTACATTTTGTCATCTATATAATGACAGATTAACAGTACATTAAACCTAGGGCTTATTGCAATGCAGTATATTTATTCTATGGAATATAATTCAATATAATCAGTGTCTTTTGGGTGACTTATCCCTTCCCAAAATGTGTGTTTAATAAATTAGTAAGCATTTTATATTATCAAAGTAGTTTTGTCTGTTAAGCTTCTTGGGATAAGAACCTGGAAAACACCATTCTGTAAGGTGTCTGATGTTCTATCTTTCTATCTGGAGGTCAAACAAAAAGGTCCTTTTGAAAAGGCAAATCACAGATGAGAAGACTGTGAGGACTTACATTTTATTCCAAGAATTACCAGGGTGGGCTTTAATTATTTTATTTTAATATTGGTTACAAGGCCAGATTTGGAGTAAACTGTAACAATCAGCTAAAAATTTACTTTTAAATAATACCTGTTGCATCTCTAGGTCCTAACCTGTGAAGAAAAAAAACCCCAGATCCCTTTCTTAACTCAATTAAGAACACCACAAGTGATAACTACATTTTCCTGGGTTTTCTCCCAGCATGAGATGACTCTGCCAGAAATAGCATGATAATATCGCAGATGTTCCTTTGCTTGGATAGCTGGTTATTGCTTATCTCAATGATATTTTAATACAAATACACAACTGTTCACCCTGTTTTATGGCTGTCAGAATTTTACTTCAGATTTAACAAATGGAAGTTTATGAGCAGATGTATCATTGACTCAGATTTACTTTCCCCCTCATTATGTTACATAAAAAGCTAAATGTTGGAAGAGGGTATTTGACACATCTGCGGGGAGGCAGAATCCCCTTGGCAGAAGAACACTGTGAAGGAAAGCTGCTTCCTTCATGGCAGTCAGGAAACAGAGAGAAAAGGAAACAAACAGTCAAAGAGGGGGCCAGAGACCAAATATAGTCCCAGAGTCCATACCCCCATGATTCACTCCCTTCAGCTAGGCCCCCCTCCTAAATTTCCAGCACTGCTTAGTAATCCTATCAAGATTTACTAATGGATTAATCCACTGATGAAGCTAGAACACACATGACTTGATTATCTGAAAGTCAAACATATGAACTGAATATGTAAGATTTGGGGGACATATAGGTCTAAACCATTATACCCAGCACCATGATCTTCAAAATTTTTTTTTTTTTGCCTGGCTCCAGCCATTGAGCATGGCTTTGGAATCAACTACACTTGGCTTTCAAATTTGATTCCCTGTTGATCCAGCTCTATGACCCTGGAAGTTCTCATTCATATTGACCTCATCCCTTTCTGTCCTCCATTCCCATCCTGAGCTACTGTTTAATCTCAGCTCAGTCTCACTGACTTGTTAGAGTCCTTATTTAAACAAGTTGCAGCAGACCTGCACTCTCAGAGGACTGGGGAGTAAATACAGCAGAGAAATCCACCTTGAGTCAAACTCAGCCAGGTGCTAGGCTTCATGGCTGTGGGTGTAGCTCCTGGTAGGGTGCTTGACGAACACACTGGATGCTGTGAATGCACTGAACCCTCAGTTCGGTGGTGGGGAGAGAACAGGTACTGGGGTTGTAGCAGTTACTTCCACTTAGCCAACTGTCAGAGTCCCAGTGAAACAGAAGTTTATGAAAACAAACAAACAAACCAACACTCCTATGGGGGAAAGGGACACCTGGGAGCTGGCACCTCTCAGCCCTTTCCTGCACTGTCGCGGTCAGTGTATAAGGGCTTGCTTGCTGTCGCTTTGCGCCATGTCCTAATGCAGCTGTCTCCAGCCTTTTTCGGCACCAGTGACTGGTTTCATGGAAGGCAGTTTTTGCACAAGACAAGGAGTAGGGATGTATTTGGGATTATAATCTCCTAAGGAACACATACTTAGATGCCCAGTGCCCAGTTCACAGTAGAATTTTTTCTCTTACGAGCATCCAATCTCACTGATGATGAAGCATGAGGCAGAGCTCAGGACACGATGTGAGAGGTGGAGAGCATACACGAAGCTTTCCTTTGCCGCCTGCTGCTCATCTCCTGCTGTGTGGTCTGGTTTCTAACGGGCCACAGACTGAGAGGGATTCATGGCCTCGGGGTGGGACTCACGACCCAGTTGACCACTTGGGCATTTTAGTTGCTCGGCAGGTATATACAACAGTTTCCAGTTTTGTGTGCTTTAATCCTAAGCAGGAAAGCAAAAGTTTGCCAAACATTATATACTAGACTTGTCCGGAGTTATTTCTAAAACTTAATTCATTCAACAGAATTTTAAGGTAGGTTACACTTCTGTTCTCATTTTATAATTGAGGTAACAAAGACAACAAGAGGTGAAGTAACTTGCTGATCTCGTACAGATAAGTGGGAAAATGCAGATTCTAACTCAGACAATGTGGGTCCAAAGCCTGTACCCCCAGCCATGAAGCTGCACACCTTCTCTCTTACGTCCCTTAGGAGAAATTACAGCCTTCACTATGACTCGACTTGTGCCTGTCAATCATGTGACTGTGCTGCTGTGAAATAGGAGCTGTTCAATGTCTCTGCTCAGGTGCTTTGCACAAAATTTCACCCCGAAGTCTGTTTTTCCGCCTGGCTTTTCAGTCAGATTTCTGCTTCCAGATCATTTTCTCAGAGAACTTTTTCTTGACCTCCTCTGCATTTATTTTCATGGCATCCTACATCTCTTTGAGTGTTTATCACAACTGTAATCAACTAATTATTTGTTAAATAATCTCCCCTGTTAGTCTCAAATTTATTGCAGGTCAAGATCACGACTCTTCTGGTCATCACTCTCTACCCAGTGAGTGTAGATCTCATTACCAAGCTTGCTATGAGGACTGTAGTTGAATAAATGAAACTTCTCTGTGTAGGAGATTTCTCATTTAGAGAGAAGAAAGAAAAACAGCTATCTTGCAGGGGTTTTGTGATGATGAAATATATAAAATATAAATATAATATATAAATATATATATGTATAATGAAGCTTTGTATGCCTATGTTACTCATTAGATTATTGTTATTATTAAATGCAGTAGAAATATTATTCTTCAAAATGTTTTCTCCTTCTCCCTGTGGGATGATTATAAATTTCTAACCCTTTGAGATTAAGCTAGGCCATGTGACTTGTTTGGCAAGTAAAATGTAAATGAAGGTGAAATGCGTTGCTTTCTACAGAGCAGAATCTTTAAATGTCTTGATTCTTTAATGCTCCCTTCTTCTGCTGCTGTGAGGCCAGTAGAGCTCCAGACATAGGCTGCTCCTTCAGAGACAGCGTGCATGAGGTGATACGCCCTCAGCTTCTCTCTTCTCTGTCAACAAAGATATGAAGTCTAACCGAGAAATAAAACTGTTTTTGCAAGACAATGAAATTTTGGGATTGTCTCATGTCACTGTAAAACACAGACGAATACAGTGGTGGCAAACCTATGGCACATGTGCAGCAGAAAGCTGTTTGTATCACTGAAAGCTGTAAAAGTTTCACCATCACTGCTTTAACAGGTTAGTGTATACAGTGATTATTTTTCTAGGCTTAAATTTTATTTTCTTTTATTGTGTTAAAAACATGCGGATCATTTTGAGGGTATTTTTTTCAGTATCAAGTGCTCTTTTAAAAATTTTAGGTTTAGGCTGGCAGTATAGCTCAGCGACACAGTGCCTGCCTGGCAAGCATGAGGTCATGAGTTTGATTCTCAAGCATCTCCAAATGCGAAGAACTTTTATAAATGCTTTGTGAGCATTTTTTCCAAAACTTTTAAGGTTGGTTCTCCTATGATACCCTTTTCCTTCTTTTTTATAACATCATTTTCATAAATATGAGTATGCATACAGGGCAGTAAAACGAACTGTTACACAACCAAATAACTAGTAAGTGAAGGAGCCAGAATCAGAGCCCGAGTGTTCTGCATTCAGAGACTACTGTGCTCACATGCAGAAATTTGTAGAAACACAAATACTAGTACAGTGCTAAGAAGAATGCATATGTAAACTTGTCCTTAGTGTCATTCTACGGGAAATGAGGGTTGCACTGTACTGGAAGTTATCCTAGATATTGAGTTCCGCTATTTAGCTATATTTTGTTCTCTCATGAGTATGATTCAGTGAAGAAAGCGCTGCTTTTTGCCACTGCCCCTGGTGCTCAACAAACTCAACTCCACAGTAGCATGGAAGACACACTATCATAAGGTTTGTTCTTAGGGGGGCCGCTCAGCACTCCTTGTCTTGTTTTGTTTTGCTTTTGTGGTTTTTTTTCCGGTACAGGGAATAGAACTCACGACCTTGTGCTTGCCAGGCAGGTGCTGTGCTGCTGAGCTAAATCCCCAGCCCCACTCCTTGTCCTTTACTGATTTAACAAAGGCAGTACAATGCCCATGGCAGTATAGGGATGGTCAAGTTTTGAGAGTTAACCTCCAGCTGAGGTTCCTAGGTTCCCTTTGATAACTCACAAAAAGATGTGTGGTTTCATTTTGATGAAGGTGTCAAGGATGCATATACACACAGTTTGAATTAATTAAGAAGTGAATGAAAGGTGGAGGAAAAGTGAAAATTTTAGATTTATTGGAAGCAATTAATTTTAAGTCATTCAGACTTGGCTGCAAATCCCAGCTCCGCCTCCGTGTGGATCTGAAGCATGTCACAGTCTCTAAGTTTTAGTTTCCTTATCTAGGAATTGAGGGTGATGGCTTCCTAAATCACAGTTACTGTGAAAATTAAATTTAATATTGTCCTTACCTAGTATGTAATAAATGTCCAATAAATTAATAAAGTAGCTGTTATTTATAATTAATTATTAATGAAAAATATATTTGAAGAATAATTCCATATTGTGAAAGACTGGCTACTTATTAACACACCCACAGAAGACTTTTCCACAGATTGATAATATCCTGCAGTGGAATAACTGGCTTCTCTTTTATTTATTTATTTATTTATTTATTTGGTTTTTCTCCGGTACCAGGAACCGAACTCATGACCTTGTGCTTGCCAGGCAGGCGCTTTTGCCTCTGAGCTAAATCCCCAGCCCCTGGCTTCTCTTTTAAAGGTGCTTATACTATTGGGAAAACTGGTAAATTCCAGCATATCCAAACTAGGGTTCAACAGAGTTTCTAAGCAAAGCATAGATAAATGGCTATTCCAAGAAAGAAACTATTTTAGCATAACAACAAAAACAGGTAAAGCAAAGGCAATAAAATAGTACGGAATAAATAGATTTTATAAATATAAAGTGAAAACAAAACCTCTCTGGAAATTATAACTTTCATATGATTTATGTCTTTAATTTGTCTAAATCAGTGATCCATGGAGTATTGGCATAAAAATTTCAAGCTCAGCAAAAACCTAAATCACTTTAAGGAAGCACTGAATTTTTATTAGTTATCCTTCTTTCATTGGCTTCTCCCAAGCAAAATGAATTCTTCCCTGAGTGAGGCAAAATGAACTATTATAGTTTACTAAGGTGTTATTGATCTGGAAGTCTTAGCGTACAATATGTCACAGACACATAGGAACACCACTAGACTATGAAACCAAGAGTGTAGAATTACTATTCAAAGGCTCTCTCCCTTTACTTTTGTTTAACGTTAACTCTAGGTATCAGTTAGGATTGTTTGGTGGAAAGCAACAGAAGTAAATTATGGTTAATGTGGGTAAAATACTAAAATAAGCAGAAAACCAAAAACCTTCTGGGAAAGATAAGATACAGAAAGCGGAAAGAGTCAAAAGAAGAGGTGAGCACCCACAAAGGACTGAAATCAGGGCAATACCAGTCATCTAGGACACAGACTTTAACCAATCAATTTCAGGCACCCTGAGCTGTAATACAGTCTCTCCACACTCAGGTGGATTCCAATCTTGACTTATTCCCTTTGAGATACAAGCAGTTGACAGGAAGGATCTGCCTGGCCTTTGCTGGCCAGAGGAGGCTCAGAAGAAGGCGGCCCCATGTTGGAGTTTCTCATCAGCCTCTAGAAATGATTCAAGATCTGCAACTAAAATTTTGATTTTAGCTCATGACGTCCACATTTCGACTCCTAACCTGCAGAGCAATGAGGTGATAATTGTGTGCTGCTTTCAGCCACTGTGGTTGTGGTCATTTTAGAACAGCAGTAGAATACAGTTATTTAGCTCTCCCACATTCCCCAAACGTCTAATGTGTATGGAAGGTGATTGGACTATGAGGGTCTTTGCTCACCAGTGGATTCACCCATTAATGAGTTCAGTAGCTCAGTGTGCTGTTAGCAGGTAGGGCTGGCTTAGACGTGGGTCACTGAGAGTGTGACCTGGAAAGCACGTTCTTGTACCCGCTCCTTGCTTCTGTCTCTTTCCTGGCTGTGGGTACAATAGCTTTCCTCTGCATGTCCTTCTACCGTGGCATTTTTGCATCGAAACCAGCCAACCATGGACTGACTGTGAGCCAGGTAAATCTCTCCTCCTTTAAGTTGGGGGTGTCAGTTATCCTTTCGCAGTGACAAAAAAGTGACAAAGACAATACTAACACAGCAGCAATTTTTTAAAAGACGGTATAAAAGGCCTCAACTATTTCTATGTATTAATGTTATATTAGATGCTAAGTAGCATAATGTACTAAATTGAGGAGCAAAATTACCAAGGCCGGATATGTTTTTGTGAATGCAAAGGGATCAGAGAAGTTCTGGGACTATTTTTGCAGAGTAGGAAAGGGTTAACCTCCCGGAAGTTCTGGAAAATGTGGTGGGAGGAAGAATATGAACTTTTTCTCCATGAGTGTATCCCATTGAGCCCAGCTTGTTTCACATATTAGTTACCAAAATGGCAGAGTGATTTTCAGACCAAAGGAAACAAATTTAGTCCTGAAACAAGGTCAGTGAAGAACAGGCACAATAAGAAAAAGTGGCCTCTCAGAGATGAACATTCTCCCTAAAGTAAATAAAAAAACAAATGAACAAATAAAGAAACTTTAAAAGCATTCAAAGATATGACTCCAAAAAATCCCTGAAATGAAGAAAGAAATACATGTGGGGATTGAGTACATATTGACAGTGTTTTAGGAGCATATTTTATTACTCAGGTTTCCAGACAGAAGAAAACTGTGTAGCTGGAGGAAGAAATCTGTTGGCCCCAGACTTTTCCATAGTGACATGTATAGCTGGAAGCCAAAAAGAGCGGTTTCTCTCCCTTCTCTCCCTTCTCTCTCCATGCACTGTCACAAGTTGCTTTTCTTTCTAATGGGTTCCAGACAGATGTTGTCAACCACTAACCAGGAAATGTAGAGCCTTTGAACCCTGGAGTGGGGGAAAATATCTCAAAAGCTAATGCCAGCCACCTGAGAGATTAATTAGACTAAGAAATCAGAAATGACAAGGGCAGGAAAGATAAATGGCCTGCTGAGGAGCACTGACTGTGTTTACATACAGTATCATGGTAGACATAGGAAAGTAACTCAGTGGACACCCAGTCTAACTTCCATTCATATAAGTGCAAGATTATAATATCAAAAGCTTTTTTTTGCCAGCATCCCTTAATTTACATTGTGCCAACCAGGTGCCTAGAGAGATTCAGAAGGCAGAAGTCAAGGGTAGGCACCTTTCCTATTGTCCGTCTTCCCTCCCTGCAGCACCCAAGAGCAAGCCTTGAGCTTTCTTTCAACATACTGTAGTGAGTAGTAATCAAATGCTTATATCAAGCTAAGGTGAAGGGGATCCAAATTTCTTTTCCACAAAATAGTTGTAGGAAGTGGGGTGCAGCTCTGAAACCAAGAGTTAGGATGGCAGTGGTTTTCTGATGCCTGCCTCCGGCCCTGGAATTGATTGCTTTCATTATGGTTTCTCAGTGACACACTTGCCTGCTGGTCACAGAAGTAGGTATTCTCATAAGTTAGTTCTCTTCTTTCATATTCTAGAACAATCCTTACCAACCTTCCCACTAGCATTTTGGGCCACATATGAGGTGTGATTGAAAACAATGGCGAATGTTTAAGTTTTTAAAAGATGCATTACAATGGTGAATGTTTAAATTTCAAAAAATGTATTACAGTAAAAGACACATTGCCACTAATCCCTCAAAATACTTTCCTTACTTCAAATATACTTATCCCATTACTCTCGCCACTTTCTGAAGCACTTCTGGGAGTCCTCTTTTGTGAGTGTCTTTAGTTGCACTGTCTTGGATTCCTCCATGTCTTAAATTCATTCAAAATATTTATCTGTTATAGTCATTTTGCCTTTGCAGAAAAGCCAGAGTTTCACAATACTAGATCCAGTGTATAAGGTAAATAAGGACACAGCATAATGTTGCTGTGAGCTTGCCTTTTGTGGGATGGGACCGGGCAGCCGCATTCACTGTATTCTCTTCACACATTATAAATACACCCAGGGAAGAGAACTTCCAGAACTTCTTTAAAAAGCAGCAAGAATGATGAGATAAATGTGTTTGAAGAGGGGAATATTTTGGGGAGGGCATTAATTCAATGTTTCTTCTATTATAGTAATCTTTTACAAATTTAAACAAGTACATGTGTTTCAATCAACTCCTGTAATTCTGTTTCGGCAGGTGTTTTGCATATTGTAGAATGTTGGGCCCCTCCTTGGAGCCTCCAACTTCCTCCCCAGTTGTAACAACCAAAAATATCTTCAGATATTGCTGAAGCGGGGGGGTGTTGAAATGGGTGCCCACTGAGAAGCACTGAGATAGCTTCTTACAAACCTCCCCGTCCTTTGGTTTGGTTTCATGTGATGAAAGATTGAGGAAAAGAGGAAGAAGGTTGAAAGGAGTTCCGCAGAGTAAGGATTTGAAACACAGACTAAAGCATGACTTTCTACCCTTGGAGCAACAGAGTTCTGTCTGTGGAGACTGGATATCTTTCTGCCTGGGCCTGTAAGGATAGAGGTTAAGCATACTTTTGCCTCAAGTCCTCGCTCTGTGATTCTTTGAAGACTTTGTCGCATCCTCACCAATAGCATGATGCAGATCTGGGGAGTTTAGAAAATCATTTAGCAGAAGCATATCCTAGATGGAATCTTCTCTGCCTCACCTTGCTGTCCTGTACATTATTGGATGATCAGGATGATAAATGCAGCATGACTGTGTTAGGTACACCTTTATCTTACCTCTTGATATATAAAATGACTATTTTTTATTCTTTTTCCTTTATTTAATTCTGATTAAATGCCACTTTTTGAATTATATATGTTCATTTTAGAAATGTAAAAATATAAAGAATATGAAAAAAATTACCTGTAACCCTACCATCCACAGATGCCTATTGTTTGCATTTTTCTGTATCTTCTTCTTTTTATTTTTTGAGACAAAGCCTTGCTATGTAATTTAAGCTGGCCTTGTGCTCATTATGTATCTACCTTAGGCTGGTCTCAAACTCATCATCTTCCCATCTCAGCCTCCTGCATGTTGAGATTATAGGCAAGCATCTCTTCACCTGGCTGCATTTTCTTTGACTATTTTCCTCTGCATATCTTTGGATGTGCTCCTATTTTCATGATGATATATGCTTTTGCAAACAAAATTTCCATTTATAATTTCCATGCTGTCTATTCACAGAGCTGTGTCTCATATAGTAGTCCATATAAGATTATAATGAAAATACAGTTTTTCTCCTAACTATCCTAAGCTTTTGCCTTTTAAGGCCAATCTTCTTCACCTTATTTGGGCCAATCACTGATTCAATGGATATTTTTTGAGCACTTTCAGCATGGCAGATTGGGGCATAGGTCAGAAGACACTAAGCTAAGCAAGGAATGGTTCATGCCTTTGAGAAGCCCTTTCAACCTGAGATGGATAAAAAACAACTCATTTCAATGTCACTTTCTTTGTTGCCACTGCCACTGGAAGCTTCTGCTCAAAAATAGGGATGAATGTTTTGGTTGCAAAGGATGGATTCAGCCAGGAAGCTAGAAATCTGAGGCAGACAGGTGGATAGAGACACATATTGCTAAGCCAGAGAGCTGTTCGCATCTGCAGGAGAGGTTAAGGATGAGTTCATTTGAGCGGAAGAAGGCAGGTCAGTTCCTGATTGGGAACAGAGCTGGAAAAGTGACTGCAGGCATGGCACAAATAGTTACTTGCCGAGCCAGACCCTGGAGAGCCTTGGAAGCAAAACAGTTGTAAGAGAGGGCTGGCTAGTGGCACCAGCTGGTGGAACATATTTTATGGAGAATGTTACCTGTTGCTTTAGATGTCAATGTCTGCAACTTTTCTTGAAAATAGAAGAGTAGCAGAAGTCATTTCTATGCGTCTCTGCTTTGAAGCAGCCGTGCTTCATGCTCAGACATCATAAAGAGAACTGCTTGACTTGCACTGATCAGATTTGTAGAATGAATTTGGAGGGTCAAGAGCCCTAAAATCCAACCAGGCTTCTGAAATCTTGCTGCAATTTTCTCTATACAAAGGTTAAATTAGCTGAATAATAGTGTGGCTGCCTCTTGTTACCATATAATCATAAAGTTATGCTAATCTAAGATACGTTGACTTGAGTCTGTGACAGTGAACCAGATACTTAAGTGGTTCAATAGCTAAGGAAGGGGAGAGAGGGTGCTGGACCCAGGTTACTCGCAATTTTACACCTGCCCAGTCTGTCTTGCCCCTCACTTTGTATTCAATTACTCGGCCCTCTTCCTGTTCACACAGCTGCCATGGAGGCTCCTGTTCTGGTTGTTGTAGGTGGCCCTACCCTGGGGACAAAAGCAGGATGATGTTTTTTGTTTTTCTCTCTGTGGCTGGAGCTCCAGCAGTTCCAGTCCTCAGGTCTGGATCCACAGGAGTCTGGCTTCCCCAGCAGCTGCTCAGAGGGCCAAAAAGTGCCGGGAAATAGTCCACGGAGAGAGCTTTGAGCACTGAGTGACAGGGGAGGAGAATGAGCGAGCAGATGAAGCATTGCTGCTGTCCCCCTTGAAGTCCTCAGATTTAGCATTACCAGGGGCTTCCTAACAACTCAGTAATGGTGCTGTGTTCTGTTGGCAAGCCGAGTAGTGTAGAGTGGCATAAAATACCCTGCCTTGCCCTCCCCTGCTTTCTTGTCTCACTTCCTCTCTTCCTCTCACTCACTCTCCCCCATGCTTACACACCATTGAGTGTGAACACTTTTTTTCACCTGTGGGATTGAATTGCAGATAGTATTTAATTATGAACTTTCATTGATTTGAAACATACAAATAAAACCTGTTCAGACATTTCTTATGTTGGGCTACTATGAGGAATTACATAGACTGGGTGGTGTGGATGGCATACCCTTGTTTTTTGTGGTTCTGGAGGCTATAAATACAAGGCCAAACTTCCAGTATCTTCGGGTTTTTGGTGAGGGCCTCCTATGCCCTTCTTTCATGTATGCATCAAGAGAAGAAGGAGAGGGAGAGAATGAACGAACCTCGTATTTGCTCTTCCTTTTATAAGGGTTTTGGTCCCACTGATGCCCACCCGTAGGACTTCATCTCAACCTAATTATTTCCCAACAGTCCCCTCTCCAAATACCATCAAGTAAGGGTTATGGTTTCAGCATATGAATTTTGTGAGAACACAAACATTCCGTCTATAGTCCAGGCCATCTTTCTGAACACTTATAAAAATAACAGATTTCATCTTAAGCTGACGGTGATACTGAAACTAAGAGAAGAGCCAGGAATGTCCATTTGTCTACAAGGTCGTAGTACCGGTGGGTGGGAAGGAGTAGAATTAAAGTTCAGCTATGTATTGCTAGAGTCTCTTAGAGAGCTGTGTTTTATGTTGTGGGAATGCTAGCTTTAGGCCAATGAGCATCAGCTGGGCAGGATGACATAAAAGTGTTTGTAATTAGAGCGCTAAGAACACCAGAACATCAATTTTTTGATAGGAGTGGGCCTTGTGTGTTCCCAGTCTTCCACATCTATCCCTTCAAAATATGCCATTGAGGGAAAAAAGAGAAGAAGAAAAGACTCAGGCACTATACTGATGTGTATCACCTTTCAAGCAATCCTCTGGGTGTTTCCATCAAAATCTAACATGTACCTGTTTTAGCATTTTCCAAAATGGAAATGACACCAAAAGAGGGCAACTCCTCTGGCAGAAACTCATCATACATGCCCATGCTCAATGGGATGTTTTCAAATTAAAATAAGTCCCCTAAAGCAGAAGCTAACATTCTACTAGATGAAAGAAATTGAGAGTATTGACTGCTGAGAAATCTTTGAAGGACTTTCTGAGGTATGTAATATCAGTGTGGCCATATTGCCAATTTCAGTTCCTGCTGAATAACTTAAAATGCCTTTTGGACACAGCAAGTTAAATCCCTGACTGCCAGCCTCTGCGGACTTGGAAGGAAAACCAGTTCTCCCACAGCCAGTCCACTGCTCTCTATCTTGCAGTCACAGAATTTTCAGCACTAATAAAATATTTCTTCTTCTCTGATTTAATCCCAGCCCAGAGTTCACTTTGCTGTAACTTTTCTTTGGAAGCTCATTTCCTTCCAGGAGTTGTTTGTTATGAGAACCAATGGGAAATGAATAATGTATAAATTATGAAAACTACCCCCTTTTAACTCCCTCATTATGCCTTCCTGTGTTTTTAGGAGCATATGTGTTTTAGTGGAGTGTTTGCAGTATTCATGACTTGAACTTCTGATTTATAAGCTCTTAATGGTACACTAATCACCAGCATACTAATTATTAATATTGTGCCCTGAAGACTTTTCTCTCCAGCTCTATATTCTAAGCAAAAAGAATGCTCTTAAAAGTAATATTAGGCCACCTCCAAGACAGGCATGAGAAGTCAGGGCAGAACATGGGTCCCTGGCCTTGATGTGTGGATGGTAGTATCAGAAGTTATTTGCTACATAAAATGCCACTCCTTCTAATTTTTTAAATGTTAATGACCTTATGGTGAAGATGAAAGGTTTATATTGTCTACCTAGATATTTCAGAATTTTCTAATCCCCGGGTGGAAATGACTTGATTGTCTCATAAGTCACTTTTACTTCTCTTTTAATTATGAATAGGTGTTCAGAAACTTTTATAAATTTGAAATCAAAACTTTCAGAAGTGTTGTACATGAGAATTGAGTCTAAAGAACTGAATTTAATATGATGGATTGACCACTATTGTAGGAAGGACACATTTCTCTGTTGGTCCTAGGAGGAAAAATCTAAAGATTAAATAGATTATGTGGATTTACTTAAGCCAATCTAGATGTACAGCTGCATCTATAGAAAATCCTAATTGACTCAATGACTTGAATAGATCATTTTTAGAAGATTAAACTGAATTTTCTCAGGTCCAGTTTATCTTAACAGATTTTGCTTAAATGTCCATAAAATGTAATTTATCACTTAATTTTTATTTATTTAATTACATGTGAAGTTAAAAAATTTCAACTCAAAATATTCTTCTTATATGGACAATCTTCATCTAATGCATTTTATCAGATTCCATATTCTCCTGATCTTTTTTTTTGTACCGGGAATCAAACTCAGGACCTTGCACTTGCCAGGCAGATGCTGTGCCGCTGAGCTATATCCCTGGCCCTATGTTCTCTTAATTGATTGCATTGTCTCTTATTTTAGGATATTATGCTTAAAGTCTTTACTTTAGGATATAATTCCAACTTCCTCACATTATTCATAAGATGTACTGTACTTAATAATATGTCATATACGTGTTATTTGTATGGACGATTCCACTAAATGTAACAAGAATCATTACCTAGCTTGCTTAATATAAAAAAGTTATAAGCTTTTTTTATAAGCAGTTACTTGTAACTTCAGGAGAACTAGGAAAATATATTACCTTGTCAAAGCGGAGTACAAGGAATAGATAGAAATTCCTGAAACTATGCATAATATTCAGGTTAAAATTTTCATTAACTTCTTTGAGAAACACACTTTCAGTAATAATTAAATTGTAACCTAATAAAAATGCTAAATAATTTATTAACTGTAGAAGCTAACTTTCTCAACACCCACTAGTATAAAGAAATGAAAAAGAAACAAAAATTACTCATGTTACTATTATCAGAGAAAATCATTATAATTTTTGTTCTATCTATTGGTATAAACACCAATAAATTTGGTATATCTGGTCTTTTACCTGCACATAGCCTGTTTGTGTTTCTAATAGGGCAATATTAAAACATATTGTAGAATTCCATTTTAACCTAATACTTAGGCAATAAATATTTTCCACTAATTAATTTCAAGATCTTTATCTCCATAATAAAAGTGACCATGACTATGAAATGTTACAGAGCAGCATGGAAAGAACTGGCCACATGAAGATGTTTGGTAATTCCTCCTGCAGAAACATCTTTAAAAGATTCATATCTAAAATTTGTCATTTGTATCTCTTTTTCCTTAAAATGCTTCTCCATTTCTTTAACCCATTTTCTACTGATTGGTAAGGTTGTTTTAAGACTCCTTGATATATTCTAGAACAGAGCCAAGAAAATGCAACTCCTTGATATATTCTAGAACAGAGTCAAGAAAATGCAACTCCTTGATATATTCTAGAAGAGTCAAGAAAATGCAAATTAAAACCACAACAAGGTAACACTACACAGAGTGGTTTAAACTGCAAGAAAAACAATAGTAACAATGTCAAGTGCTGATGAGGATATGAAGAAAATGCACCATTTATGCTGCTGACAGTGAGAATTAATCATCACTCTGGGAAACTGTTCTTTACTTTCTTTTAAAACTAAGCGTATAATTACTATGGAACCCAATGATTGCTCTGTTGGACATTGATCTCAGGATGATGAATACCTGTGTTCACGTAAAAACCTATATGCAAATGTTCACTGGAGCTTGAGTCATAATAAGCAACACCTGGACTTACCATAGCTGTGCTTCAGCAGGTGAATGGCTAACGAGATGTGGTATATTTGTTTCACGGAACACTATTCAACAGCAAGAACAAAACACCTATGATGTACACCACAATTTGGACGAGTCTCCGAATCAATGGGCCAAAGGAAAGAAAAGTCAGTCCCAGAAGGTTGTATAACATGCAGGTGCCTTCATACAATATTTTAGGAATGACACGTCTAGAAATGGAATAAAAATTAGTGATTTCCAGGAGTGAGCGAGACCTGGAGTTGGGAGGAAAGTGGATGGTTATTGATCTAAAATGGCAACAAAAGATTTCTTGTGTTGAAGGATCAACTATTTAGTAGCTTGAGTTTAGCAGTGATGGTGTGAACCCATGAACGTGATAACATTTTATGGCTGTTGTATGCTATGATTTCCCATAGTAAACTACTCCAACCCTTCTTATCAATTTGAAGGAGCAGGTGATAATAGCCAGCGCACAGACAGGTTGGGTCTGTACAGGAAGTTTGGAAGTGAGAGAGCTGCAGAAGCACTAAAGTCAAAAGCCAAGCACAAGCTTTCTCCAACTCTATGACTGACCAGGGAACTGCATATGTATAGAACAGAAAACCCAGGAAGAAATGAAATAGAACCAAGAGAGTCAACAGTCCTTAAAATCTAGAATTGCTTCCGGTAACATTCATGAGTTTGCTGCACTTTTGATTGTGTTCTTTAAACAACACACAGCTTCAGCGCACAGAAGTAGAACTGTCCTGATTGAGACGTCAGGAACATAGAATTATGCCCCCCACAAAAAAACCTGGAAATTTAAAAGGAAAGCTAGAAACAACAGAAGCACAGTGAAAATGAACAGGAAAAGGTGAACCGAGTCATGCCAGGTGTCTGGTTGACAGCTGAGCTACGCAGGCGCAGGGAAACTCCCAGGGTCAAGCCAGACAAGTTGTAATTGCTGCCTATAATGAGGGAGACCATTTTTGCCCCTTGAATGTACATGAATAAAATCACCTACAAGAATAAAAATAAATAAACAAGTAAATAAAGCAAACAAATCAATGTTCATCTTAATATCCCAGAGTCACTGCAGTGTATAATCTATATTTACTTTCAAACTAAGACATTACATGAAAGAATAGCTTATCAGGAGCAAGTTGCTTAAATCCCAGAAACTCAGTATTGGCTTAACGTTCAAATCCTAGTCAATGTAATTTACCATATTAATAACAGGATAAAGAGGAAAAACTTTTTGGTCATCTCAGAGTAGAAGAAAAACATAAAATCTTACATTCATTCATAATAAGCACGTTAGGAAACTAACATTAGGAAAATACTTCCTTAAATTGGTAAAAGTCACTTATGAAAAATCTATAGTAAATATACTTAATAAAGGACTAAATGTGTTTTATCTAGTATCTGGAATAACTCAAGGTATCTACTTTTAGCATGTCTGTCTAAAACTGTTGCAAAGCAGCCCAGAGATCCAAGTCAGTGCATTAAAAAAATGAAAAGAAATAAAATACATCCAGTTTGGGAAAAAGTGAGGCACACTGTTTTTATTGCCAGATGATATTGCCGTATATGCAGAAAACCCTTGGAAATGTATTTAAGAAGCCGTTAAAACAAGTGAGTTTCCAATTCCATAGGGCATAAGGTCAGTTTACATGAGAAAACTTTATCTTATATCTAAGACCACTTATGAACAATTGGAAAGTAACATTAGAAGTACAATTGCAGTTAGAATGGCACAAAAATGAGCAGAGCCTTAAGGAATAATTTAACAAAGATGTGATACCTGTATACTAAGTACTACAAAAACATTGCTGAGGTGAAGGCCTAACCACATGGAGAGACACCACGTTCATAGATCAAAAATCTCAGTGCTGTCAGTACATCTCCTCTCTAATTAATACATAGGTCTAATGTAATCCCTGGACAATTCCATAAGGATTTGTACAGAAAGTGACAAATCATTTCAAAATGTTAGGTGGAAATACAAAAGACCTATAATTTCCAAATAATATTGAGCAATAACAAAAGTGAAAACTTGCATTAACTGATTTCAAAGCAAGGTATAAAAACCTCAAGTTTATCTTTCTTTATAGCTGAGTAATATTCCATTATATAAAAATGCCACAATGTTGTTATCCATTCCTCAGTGGATGGACATTTGGGTTGCTTCCATGATTTAGCTATTACAAATTGTGCTGCTATAAACATGGGTGCACATATATTGCTGTGATGTGTTTTCAGATCTTTTGGGAAAATACCCAGAAGAGGAATAGCTGGGTTGAACGGGACCTCTAGTCCTAGTTTTGTGAGGAATCTCCAAACTGATTTCCACAGTGGTTTCACCAGTCTGCATTCCCACCAGCAGTGGAGAAGGGTTCCTGTTTCTCCATAGCCTCACCAGCATTTGTTATTGGTTGATTTCTTAATGCTAGCCATTCTTACTGGGGTGAGATGAAATCTCAGTGTTGTTTTAATTTGCATTTCTTGAATGATTAAAGATATTGAACATTTTCTCATGTATTTTCCATTTGTATTTCTTTATCTGAGAAGTATATATTCATCTCAGCTGCCCATTTTGGGATTGGGTCTTTGAATTTGGGGGGGGGTTGATGTTTTTTAATTCTTTATATGTTCTAGATAGAAGACCTTTGTCTGAGGGACAGCCAGCTAAATTTTTTTTCCCAATTTGTGGATTTTCTTTTTACTCTGCTGGTGATTTCTTTAAATGTACAAAAACTTTTCAGTAAGATGATATCCCAGTTGTTGATTCTTTCAAGTATTTCCCATGCAGTTTGGTTTTTGTTTGTGAACTCTCTGCCCACCCCTATGTCATCAATATTTTTACCCACTTTCTCTTCCAATAGATTTAGTGTTTTTGTTTTAATATTGAGATCTGTGATCCATTTTGACTGAGTTTGGTGCATGGTGATAGACTTGGGTCTATTTTCAGTCTTCAGCAAGTGGCCTGTCAATTTTTCCAGCACCATTTATTAAAGAGGCTATCTTTCTTCCAGTGAGTTTGTTTGGCCCCTTTGTCAAAGATTAGCTGGCTGAGTGTGTTTGTGGTTGTGACTGTTTCTTCCAGTCTGTTCCATTGATCCTCATGTCTGTTTTTTAGCCAGTATCAGGTTGATTTTATTACAGTAGCTTTGTAGTATAATTCAAGCCAGGGATTGTATGCCACCTGACTTGTCTTTGTTGCCCAGGATTTCTTTTGCTATTCTGGGTCTCTTCTGGTTCCAGATGAATTTAAGGAATGTTTTCTGTAGATCTTGAGACCATACTCATAAGTGAAATAAATCAGACTGAATGTGTAAGCAACATATTGTCTCACTAGTGTAAGAACTTGAAAGAGTAGATAAAAATTAGGAGGTATGATAGACATTGTGAAACAAAAGGAAACTGCTCAAAAATAAAGGGCCACTGGGATGAGGGAAAAGAGAAAAGAAAGGAGGGGAAAATTATGTATATATGTATATACAGGATAGCTAACATAGCTGTACTACTGACTTCTATTGTTTTACTGAAAGGAACAGTTAATGATTAATTATTTAATCAATCTTGCATGTCTATATTTGTTTTCCTGAGTAGCCACTTTGAAGATACCAATATACAATATAACAACCATTGTTAATTGCCTATCACCTTGTCTGTAATTCAGTATTGCTTGTATTGTTCTTGTGGTATTTCATAAATGGATGTCTGCTTATTAATATGTTTTTGTTCTTTTATTTTTTTAAATAAAAAAACAAAGCAACATAAATTTACAGTGAATAAAACAGTGTGGTTTTGCTGAAAAAATAGGCAGATTAGAGCAGTCCGAATAACATTCAGAAACGCAAGAGTGAACTGACTGCCATCAAAAATGACAAGTTAGTTCAATGAGGAAAAATACTTTTTACAACATGGTGCTGGTACAGTTGATGTGGTCATTAAAACTGTGTCCTTTTACCCCAAAAGGCATCTATATTATTGTCCCCAGAACCTGTGACTATTATTGATTACATGGCATAGAGAAATTGAGGCTGCAGATGGAATTAAGTTTGCTACCAGTTGAGCTTATTTACATTTGAATATTGTACTTGATTATTTATATGGGCCCAGTGTAATCACAAATGTCTGTAAAAGGACAAGATGGAGGCATAAGAAACAGAGAGAGAGAGAGAGAGAGAGAGAGAGAGAGAGAGAGAGAGAGAGAGAGAGAGAAAAGTCAGAGTGTGGAAGATGTGGCTCCATATTTCTGGCTTTATAGATGGACGGAGGGGGCCACAAGCCATGGAATGAAACCAGCCTCCAAAAATTAGCAAGAAAACAGATTCTCCTCTAGGGCCCCAGAAGGACACAGAGCTGCTGACAACTTCATCTTGATTTCTTGAGACCTGTGTTAGACTTTTTACTTATAGAGCTGTAAGACCATAAATTTGTAACAATGTGCAGGAAGAGCAAAGCAGTAGGTTTTGGTTTTCTGTGGCACAGTAGGGTGAATATAGTTTCTAATAATACATTACATATTTATCAAAATGGATTTTGAATGTATTCACCACAAAGAAATGATAACACTTTGAGATTATGGGTATGATAATTACCCTTATTACCTTTATATATCATTATATAATCAGCATATCTCTTATCTCATAAATGTGTACAATTTTTATGTGTCAATCAAAAGAATAACAAGGAATTAAAATCAAATCAGGTAATAAAAGTAATTTTAGAAAGATGTACAATAAGATATTTCCATTATTTAATTTATGATAAAATATATAAATGAAATGTCACTTCTCGGAAAATTATATGACTTCAATAACTATCTGATTGTGCACTGAATTGTGATATTGGGCTTTTGGGGATATTAAAAACAAAATAAGAAATAAATACATTAATTTTATTGAGAGAAATAGTACATAAATTCATGTTTTTTATAACTTTGTATTTGTGTTAATTTGGTATATCAGCAATAGAAAAGTAATATATAATATCTGTATGGGGCTATATCAACCTTTATTTTACAGTCTTCACAAAATAAATGGAAATGAATCATGAACCTAAATATGAAATCTGAAACTGTGCCAAAGATTTCCTAAGTATGATACAAAAAGAAAATGCCATGGGCTGGGGATTTAGCTCAGTGGCACAGCGCCTACCAGGCAAGCGCAAAGTCATGAGTTCGATTCCCGGTACTGAAAAACAACAACAACAACAACCCCCCCCAAAAAAAAACAAAAGAAAATGCCAGAAAAGAAATTACTAAATTAGACTTTATCTATAATTTTAATTTTTTTCTTTGAAAAACTTAAGGATATGGTGATTGAGAAGTAAGTAGAAAATATTTGCAAAACCCTATCTGACTATGAACTTGTATTTAGGACATATAAAGAACTTCCACACTGCAAGAAAATACACAGCACAAAAATGGGCAAGTATTAGACCAGACATGTCCCTGAGAAAGATATGCCATAGGTCGTAAGCATGGTATGCATCACATGTCATTGGTCAGTTCAAAATGCAAATTAAGTTCACGAAGAACAATCACTGGATACTCAGTAGAGTGGCTAAAATTAAAAAACTCAGGATACTAAGTGTTGGTAAAGATGTAAATTTGGAGGAACTGTTATTCATTGCTGGTAGGAATACAAAAATATTACAGTCACTTTGGTGATTTCTTACAGATTTAAAAAATGCTTCTTTTTATAACTCATCAGTTCTTTTCATGCATATCTTGCCAAGAAAAATGAAACATATAACTACTCTTGCACTTGTAATGCTGCTACGAATTTGAATATTCACCGCAGGACTATTTGTAATATCAAAATAACTAAAATAAACCAAAAATCTCATAAACTGCATAGAATGGATAACCAAAATGTGCTATATCTCAACAACTGGCTGTTATTCAACAGTAAAAAATAAATAAATTACTGACACATGCATCAATATAGACAACTCTCACTATAGAACAACACCATTATGATGAAAGACAGGATAAGCAGGAGATGACTGCAAACAGCCAATAGCAAATTTGCTGACATGAAGAAAGTGGTCTCTGTCTTAGGCAGGTGGTTATGTACTTACATCAAACCTCACTAAGGTATGCTTTCACATTTTGTTATATATAAATTATACCTCAAGGAAGTTTCTAAACAATTAAAATGCAATGACTTCATAGTGGTCATGCCTTAGAACTCTACTTCTCTACCTACCTTTATTTCTTCTATCCTACCCCAAAATGAGGCATAGGAAATGTTTTGCAAATGCTTGACACATAATTAGTCCTCAGTTCAAAATAGTTGTTGTTTTATTGATAAAATTGGAGAGGAATGTGTGTCAAGGCAGAAGCCAAATGTTGTCCAGAGCACCATTTTTTTTTTAATAGCAAAATATTTTATTCTCCTTTGGGCAATTGTCTTGCTTTCACTCCATGGCATCCCAGTGAGGCAGTTTATCCCACACAGGCCCTGAGCTGTAGGCTGCAGTGACTAGGTAGGAAAGGGCCCTTTTCTGGTTTACACTTAGATGTCCTTCCAAAGCCTCATGCACTGATAAGTGGGATTAGCCCACTGATGGATCATGACAGTATGACAGTGTGATCAGTCCATGGTGAGTTTACAGTTAAATGTGATGTTGGGAGCGAAGCCTGGCGGGAAGAGGTCGTCACTGGATCAGGGCCCCGAAAGGTCTATCTTTCTCCCTTGACCTGTCTCTCTTTCTCTGTTTCCCACTGCCGTGACATAGCTGTTTCTCCTCTGCGATGCCCCTCAGACATGTTACACTGCCATGGAGCCAGCGGACTAAGAACTGAAACCTCTTCAAACTCTAAGCCAAAATGAACCTCTCCTGCTCTAATTTGTGGGTGTTGGACATTGTGTCTCAGCGATGAGAAAGCAACGGAGACAAGCTCTGAATACAAGCCAGGCAAATCAAAAACTTATCTGAGACATGGCAGCTCGGTGAGGATGGTGAAAGTTGGGGGTTACTTGCTTTTTCTGTGCCTTGGAAAAAGCCAGCCTGAGAAGAAGCCCAAGATCCAGCAGCAGTGTTTAAAACCAAGTATAGCACAGCCTCAGGGACTTTGTTCTTTTGGAGAGTTTATGAGTGAATAAAATATCTTCTCAGCATCCTCTTTGCCTAATCTAGTTTGAGTTGGATTTCTGCTATTTATAACCAAAAGATTTCAGTGTTTCAACCATTGGTTTTAAACAAAAATCTTCTTTATGCACAAAATTGTTTTTATCAGTTATAGTTTTTTTTAATCTTATTTACTTAAAATGTTAACTTTCACGGTATATTCCTTCAGGATGGTCAATTTTGTATGTTGTCCGATCAGCCACAAGATAATGTTCTTAGGCCACTGCACACAGGAAAATCTGATATTTCTTCAATCCAGACCCTTTGGTGAAGTATGCATTTGAACTATCAATGGGCAGTGCAAACACTGCAATATTTAGAGAATTTTAAGTATTTGTTTAAACTTAGCCATGCCATGCAGATAGCTGTGAATCTAGCATAACTAGTGTTCACCATATTTACAACAGTTCATTTATGGGCTATATAAATGCTGGCCTGTGAACATGCCGATAATCCCCTTTCTCTACAAACCTTTGGCATTTGAATCCTGCTTCTACCACTTACTGACTATAAAGCACTGAACAAGTTTCCTAATATCTCTTTTTGATTGTTCCTCATCTCTCAAATAAGGGTGTATTTTTGTTGTTGTTTTTTATTTTTCCGGTACCGGGAATCGAACTCACGACTTTGTGCTTGCCAGGCAGGTGCTGTGCAGCTGAGCTAAATCTCCAGCCCCTCAAATAAGGGTGATGCTTATCTTTTTTTGCAAATGTAAAGATTAAATACAAATCTAAAGGTCTCAAATAGTGCCTGAAACTTAGCTTGTGCTAAAGGTTTTCTGTTATTACTATAACCCATTTTCCTTGTTGAAACTGTGTTTGAGGGTGAGGAGGAGTATATAAGCCATGGGGTCAAAAATTTCTAATAGTTCTTATCGTTAATGACTGGATTAATCAAATTGAATGGATTAAAAATGTAATATACATAATAAATTCTTCATTTCAAATACATTATTTTCAGCAAGTGTCTTATCTAGCATAGTGGCTCAATATTAGTTAAATGAAATTGATTCCCAATTGTGTAATCAAAGCATTCACAATAACTTGGCTTACCTTCTCACCTTGGGAAGTCTGAGCTCTCATAGATGACTTGCTTAACTAATTATAGTCATCTCTTTTGTTAACAAACAACAAACTTCGCCATAAAATGAAAGGTTTTCAACAGTGAATTACAGCTTTCTCTGCCATCTTAGTTTTGTTGTTGTCATTCATAGCACTGGGGATTAAATCCTGGTCCTTTGTACTGAGCCATATCCCTGGCCCTTTTTGTTTATTTATTTATTTGTGTATTTATTGATAGAGTCTCACTAAGTTTCCTAGGCTGGCCTCAAATTAGCAGTCTTCCTGCCCCAGTGTCCTAGAATCCTGGGACTATAACCATGCGCCATTGTGCCCAGCTTTTAAAAAATATTTTGAACAGAATTTCACATTCTGTGAAAGTTACTTAGGGTTACTTTCCTTTTTTTACCATTAGTGAACTATGCAGCCAACAAAGATACCTTGAGGTACCCTTACAGATCCAAAGAGCTATATTTTTTGAATACTTGTGTCAGGTGTTACATTATATCATGTCCTTATCTTTAGTATTAGGTACTATTTCATGAAAGTGTGCCTGAATAGCCCCTTTTCCCATTATAATTAATATTTCTAATGTACAGGGAAACAAAAGAACTTGTTAAAAATATGTCTAAAACCAAAATAAGTCATTAGCGAGCATATTTTCAGAAAAAATATATTCCTTGATGAATTTTGTGTATTTTAGTGCCTCGCCATTCTGCCTGCCGTCTTTCTAACTGGATCCTCTACACCACTGACATTCCACATACGGGTGTGCTTGGGAAATGTTCTTTATCTGAATAAACTGTTACCGTAAAGTGCTTTGATGACTTCACGAACTCCGCTACTGGGTTGGCTTTAATATTAGTTTTTGCTATAGATACTATAGATACTAGGACTTTAGAAATTTATCTAGCACATTATCTAGAAAACATTAGGACTTAAGGTAACAAAAATTCCTAAATAATATGTGGATATGATGTGGATTTTTCAATAATATAAAAGTTGTTTCTCATCAGAACTGTGTAAATATTGTGATCTTTGTTAAAGTCCTCATAGATGCTCATATTTGCATTTCTGTCTTGTTAAATGTGTAAAATAGTTTGTATTTATAGTCAAGTAAGGATTTAGGGTGAATGCTTTATCAGGCTCTTGTGTAAGCAGTAATAGGAGATGAGAAAAAAATTTCACTATGCTCAAATATACTCTACCAGGTTGAATTTCTCTTATTATGAAGTACAGCAAGTCATTATTGAGAATAAAGAATGAGCCGCAGAGTTGCAGCTCAGTGATACAGCATTTGCTTGGCATGGATGAGGTCCTGGGTTTGGAACTCAGCACCAGAAAATAAATACAATGCAATAAAGAATGAGGAGGTTAGTTCACTGACACTAGCAACACACTGACTCGGTACAGAGTTGCTTCTCATTTTCCTTCACCACTTGGGTTCTAAGCCACAGCTGTCAGGGTTAGGACAGTTTTTCCATAGATGCTAATATGTGCTCAGAGGAGACGCCACGATTTGGAGAAGTCATAACTTTCAACATGAGAGTACAGGGTCTGATCTTACCTCCTCCAAGTCACACAACTCTCTTTTTATGTTAATAGAATTTATGCCTAATTACCAAAGGGAAAGAAGATTTCCAAATTGTAGTCTGCTACTGAGCAGTGATGAGTGTAACCTCTGTTAACACTAGAGCGTGTTAAAGAGGCAATTCTCCAAATGTTGAGATAAAAATATGTCCCTCTAGTGGAGGGTGATATTTTATCTGTAACTGAGTAATTTTGACTCAAGTGACCCATACTGAGAAATAGATTTAATAGTGGAAAGATGATGGATTGATGTCTCTCTGCCAGGCAGGAACAGAAAGTTCAAAGCATTAGCAATAGCTAAAGGAATACAGGATATGATGTTATTCCCAAAATTATCAGGAAGAGAAAATATAATGGAAAAGAAAAAAAGTAGTGTGAACAGTTTTCTACTCCCACCTCCCCGGATGTTCAAATTAATGTTTCCTAAGATGGAGTTTTTGCATCTGACTTTGCTTTTGAAAAAGTTCCGTGTTTTACAGGCTCTCTTCCAGGGAGAAATGGAACCAAAGCTTTTTATTTATTTTTACAGTGATCATTGTGTCCTCAGTACATAATTCTCTGAAGCCCACTTGTTGGTATTCTAAGAAGATTTGCTGCCTCATATGCGATAAATCCAGCAGATACAGTCATCTTCCAATTTAAAGTCTGGAAGGAATGTCTTCTCTTTCTCTACTGTGCTAAGGGTCTGACTTTAATAGAACTGCTTCTTCACGGAAACACTGCCTTTTGAGTGGGCTGTCTTGGGTGTCTGCCTTCTTTCCTTCTGCCCTAACTCCCTCCCTTCCGCCCCTCTACCTCCCTTTTTTTTTCACCCTCCTTCCAGTTCTCCTTCTTCCTCCTTCTTTCCTTTACTTCCGCTGCCTCCTCTCTTCCTCCCACGTTAGTTCCTGTAACACTGCTGAAAAAAATCTGTCCCAGATTTTAAGCACTTTGCAATTCTTATGACAGGAAATGTACCCTGAATTTAATCTGATTATTAAAAAAGAACTGCAGGTTCAATTTCTTATAATAACTTGCTACAGTTTTATCGACTTTATATCTTCTGTGCTTAGCTAAAGTCATCAGAAGTAGATGGCAAAGTGAAAAATAAAACAATTACCCCCAAATCTTATTTCTTCAATATATAATACAGACTAAATTGTTTTAGAGATTTAATAATTAAATAACTGATCTTGTTCTTTGTTCTCAGTGCTAAAAGGAATTTAGTTCTGTGTGTGGTATATTACTTATTTTATGGGTGATTTTGAGAAGGGCAATCATCAAATCATAAATGCTCCTCCAAAAGATCAGAGTGTTTAGTTGGACATCCTTGACTTCTGAGTAGGTGTGGCCTTTGATCTTTGCACATGGGACTTGCAGCTGCAAGGTCACCTCCTGCATGACCTAATTATTTCTGGACTTTGAGTGTATAAATCAGACATTCTGACACTCGGTAGTACAGCTGCTTTTCTGAGCATCTATTTTTAAGCATTTAATTTTCTTTTAAGGATATAGCTTGATTCATCATATAAGATATTCCCAGAAAATAAAAATTTTAAATAAATAATGGCTCATATTATTAAGAGAATAAAATACTGCATAAACAAAGAATTAAATCCTTAAATGACTATCATCCAGAATGAAGCCTAATTTCTCTCTGCCTTTTCCAATTTGAAGGCTGCATTTTTACTCCAATCTTTTTTGTGGTACCAGGGATCAAACTCACAACCTTGTACTTGCCAGGCAGGCGCTTATGCCACTGAGCTATATCCCCAGCCCCACTCCAATCATTTTCTATTGTAGGATAAGACCATAAGGTGGATTCATCAAATGTTGATTCAAAAAGAGATGAAATGTGGTTTCTAATGACCTTCCAAGTTTCCGGCAATCATACTCTGTGTCTCTGTTCAGTGAAAGGAATAAAAAATTTGAAAGTTGAATAGAAAACTGAAGCTCTTAATAGTCTTCTAGACATGGCAAGACTGACCATCACAGTCACTCATTCATATGACCCTCTGGACACCTTGATATGGGCCATCGCATGGCACATCTGTGCCTTAAAGTCCCTACATCCTGATATGACAAGACTTCTAAAAAAACTGTAACATGCAAGGAAATAGGCATACATGCATACAAATGCATATGCATTTTTGCAAATACATAAAATATGCATATAAAACATACAACATCTGTGGAAGGATAGTTAACTAACTGGCAAAGTTATATCCTATAGAATGGGACAAGGAGAGAAGATAAATTTAATTACCACAACATGCTGGATTTTACCTATTTAAATTTAAGAAGAAATTTAAACACACATTCTCTTAGGTTACTATTCATAATGCTACACTGGTACTTAAAGTTAATTCCTCAATTAGATGTGTCCCAATCATATGCCAAGTTTGAAGTAAGGTGTATTTATCACAACGTCTTGGCCAGAATCTCTCTTGTATGTGCTGTTTAAATAATTATAATGTAACAGAAAATGGCCAGGTTATATTGGACACTAGCGTCTAAATACCATCATTGTTACTGTAGACCTCTAAGAGCATCACTAAGGAAGAAATGTAGAAGATTGTGATGTGAGACAAGGGGAGGCATTTTTATGCAACCAACTATAGATTTTTGCATATGATTCACTGGAGTATTATGGAATATCTGAACATATTATATAAGATGCAGCAATTCTACAATCTCTGAATTTCAAATTGCAATTAATGGTCTCGGGTTAAAAGAAAATTTGAAAGAGTTGATGAGAAAACACACAATCTCTATCAAGTTGAGTCAAAAAAAATTCATCAAACTACGTTGACTTAAAGTAAGTGTATGGTTAGCACACAGATGTGCCAGGCATTTCTAGTGCTGGCTGGTCTTCCTTGTGTCCTGGGGTCAGTTGTTAATGGCCACAGCAGAACTGCAGGCTGGCTGTGCCAATCATTGTGGGGTTGGGACATGTCTGGGACTTCGGCTGGCACAATTAGGCTGAGTGACCTGGCCCTGCTGTCACCTTACTGGGCTAGCCTGAGTTATTCACATGACTGCTGAACACAGAGACTCAAAACACGAGTGACCTCCAAAGACCCTTGACCAGAACAGGCACCTGGTCCATTGTGCTGCCTCTGGCTGGCAAGTGCAGCCACCGGCTGACTGGGAAAGAGCTTGCCCTGGTGAGGGCGCTGTGAGAACTGTGTGAGGGGCAGGTCTTAGAAGCAGATCACTGTGACCACACAGTCTTGAACTTTGCAGAAAAGATCCTCAGGTGAAATGAATGTATTTTGTTTAAAAATTATTTTTGCAAATAGTTGAACTGAGTAATTAATTTGAAGCATTTTTGCAACGCATTGTAATTTCTAAATTTATTTTTATATTCTTGTACCACAATAATAACTTTATTTACTGAGTATTTAGGATGTGGTAGATATTATATCACTTGTGAGGCATACTATGTACAATTCTTTATCTTTACCATTACAATGTAAAATAGGTATCATTTCCATTTTTCAGTTGCCTATACAAAGGTTCTTCAATTCATACTAAGTCCAGCCACTGATTCCAACCTATGGCTATAAAATCCAGGCCTTTGTTTTTTAGTATGATACAGTCCTATGATGTTTTAAATTAAATTTTTGTGAATTCAATTATGGGTCTACTACATTGGGGCCAGGGAGAGCGTTTTGGAGAGAATGGAAGAGAAAATAATGCAAATAGGGTGAGTGATTCAGGTGATCACTAGTGAGTAAATGTCCTGTGGAAACTCTCATCGTAATGCTGCTGTTCCCCTGGTTAATGAGAGCCTCAACTGATTTGATTTTGATATGTTTGTTTCCTTTCAATAATATGATTCTAAATGCAAGGCAGCTCCTTTACCTCTTGCTCAGAGTGAAAGTGATCACATTAGTATCAAAGGAGAAATGGTCTGTCTTGTGTGGATTGCAAGCCATAATCCAATCTCTCAGTGTCGATATGGAATTGGAAATCCTCAAGGGGAATCTGGACTCTGCCTACCTTTTATTTTACAAGCAAAGTTCTGACTCTAGTCCATTATCTGAAAGCTTTAATGTGTGTGATAAAATGCCTTTCTAGTGCAAAATATGTATTCTGTAATCTTCAGGTGTATTAATCTATTTAAACCAGTCAGAAAAACAAGTGACACTGCTATGACCACACTAGTGCAATGATGTTTTGTAGAAGTCGATTTGGGGTTGAGTTTTATGAATGAATCACTAGTTAATTTAAACAATATACTGACAGGAAGATGATAGTTTTGTTAGTAAGTACATTTAGCTGTTGATACCATAAAGTCAATGTGAAAACAGTATATGAGTTGAAGTGATCAAACAAATTAATCACACAAGCAAGCTGTGTTTATTTCTAAAAACAAAATTAATTTAATTAAATAATTTACAAGAGGTGTGTACACAAAAGTAGACACTCAGTGTGTTTTCACAAACAATATAGCTGTGTGAACCACACTCACAAACAAGCCTGTTATTTCTGTGTCATCTCTCTCCTCTTTCCGTACACAAATATCCACCCTGAGACCACTATTTGTTGATGTTATTCATTGATTTTGCCTACATAGTATTTCATATAATGGAATTATATCTTATGTATTTTTGTGGGTCTGACTTCTTTCATTTAACATAATGTTTGGAAGATTAATCTATGAGATGGTATACCAATGCAGATGCCTCATTCTTATTGCTAGTGGTTGCGGGGAGTGTCACCATTGATCCATTTTACTAGGATAAACATTCGGGTAGCTCCTTGGTGTGAGGCTATTCAAAATAGCACTGAATACCCTAACACATCTCCGCATGGACATGTTACATTTCTGTTGTGGATACATCAAACAGTGGAGATTTGAGGTTATGGATTGTTCATGTTCTGTATCTTTGGTAGAAAATGTAGTTTTCAAACATATTTACCAGTTCCTCACATCAGACATATATGAGTTTCTAATACCTGCTATTTTTCATCTCTTTTTATTTCAGCTAGCACAGTTCTCTAAAACATTGAAATGATTAAAATTTCCTTTAGCAAATACATATAATATCAAGGTTCTGGGTTAAGAACTCCAATAAAATAATTATTGAAATAAACTTCATGATTAGACAGAAGAGACTGTTCTTAATAGAGTTACACTAAATCACCTTCATGAAAATAGGACAGATTAATTATAATTTAAATTAAAATTAATGGTAACTGGCTTGTGTTTATTCTTTGATCTCCATTATCTTTTCAAACCTTTAAAAATGACTGCCCTATCCTTCACATCATTAAAGATAATTTTTAAACGCAAAACAATAATTTATTTTTCTAAAGTGATCACATCACTTTGGTTTTCTTTCCTAAATATGACTGAGGTCTGATTAAAATTATAAAAGAATCATTTCAAAGCAGTCTTGTACATTATAATTTTCTGACACAAGTCTGTGTGGAAGACACACCTGTAGTTTTATTTTCTTTGTTTATGCTTCAAAAAATAAACCAATCTATTTGTGCAAACACCTTTTTGCATCTCAAAAGATAAAATACCTCTCAAAATATTAAATCTCTTCAGAGAATGAGATTTTTAGAGCATTAAAGTTCTCAATAGTATTTGCTCGAGGAGCTACAATTTATGAAATATATAATAGCATAACTGAGAATTGTCCCCATCAGATTACAAATAGATAAGAAAAAGTTAAAATGAGAGAAATTACAGAAAGACAGTATCTCTTCACAAAATCAGTGATGGTAGGACTTTTAAAGTTGGTACCTCTCAATTGTGAGTATTGTGTTGCAATATAAAAAACTTGTATCTACCAAAGTATGGTCCTTTGGACTAATATTCATTTTTAAACTTAATTGTATGAATTGGTTAATTTCCAGTGACTTTAATGTCATAAGATGTATTAAACCATGTACAGTTTAGCCACCAATGTGTTGAATTATTCCTTAAAAATAAACTATTTTAAAATTTACTTCATATTTATATTCAAGTTATGATTTTTCCTGACCATGTATTCTAATTTCATGGGTGAACAGTTGCATGAGCAGAATATTTTAAAAATATGTATACCATCTTTGGAGAAAATAAAAAATCACTTATCAAACAATATGACACTAACATCTGCAAAGAAAAAATAGTAAATGTGATTTTTCTTTTTTCTTTTCATTTATTGAATTTGTTGGTACAGTTTAGATACTCACATTCATCACTGGGAATTTGTACCTGGATGTGGTGTATATTGGTTCTTTTTTCCCCATTCCCCTCCTCTCCTTCAATCCCTCATCCCCTCCTTATTTAGAAAAGCTTTGTTTCCATCTTATTCTTTTCTCACATTTTCTTACCCCTCTCTTCCTTCCTTTCCACCTCCCGTCTTTTCAGTTTTTAAATCATCACATAAAAAATGTACACATTTTTTGGGACCATGGAATGTTCTGATACACACTGTATATATTATGTGATCAAATTAGAATAAGCATATCTATCTCTGTAAGCAGTTATTATCTGTGATGAAGACATTCACAATCTCTTCAATCTTTTCTTGAAATGCACAGTATATCACCATTATCTACAGTTCTTCTGTTGTGCCTTAACATGCCAGAATCTTTTGCTCCCATCTAACTCTAACTTTTTACCCTTAATCAATCCTTCCTGATCTCTCCCTTCCCTCTACTCACCTTAGCCTCTGGTAATCATTATTCTACTCTATTCCAGTTTCTGTGAGATCAGTATTTTTAGTTTTCAGGTATGAATGAGCTCACGGGGTATTTGTCTTTGTGTGCCTGGCTATTTTACTTAACTTAACGTCCTCTAGTTCCATCCACATTATTGCAAATGGCGGGGCTTCCTCCTGTCTGTGGCTGCATAGTATTCCACTGTATATATGTACCACATTTTTTCTACTTATTCATCAGTTGATGGACACTTAGGTTGTTTTCATTTCTTGATTATTGTAAATATTTATTTAGCCTTTATTATACTGACATGTTCAGCATTCTACCTAGCAAACAGTGTGCAGTGGATGATAAGCAGGAGAAGAAACAATCTTAAATATGGGTTATAGCTCTGTTTTACAAATGAAGTTGTGGAGACTCCAAAACAATTAGAATATGTAAGTTGTCCATATAACATGGTAGTAGGTTTCAGAGGTAGGAGTCAAGGTGTACAACAGTAGAATTGCTATCTTTTAACCTATCTAAGCAATAAAGATGAAACTATTAATCTTTTGTTTTCTATGATACTACTATGAACAAACTTTCATCACAAAGTTAAATAATGGAAGCCCTCTAACAATGCAGTTCAAGATTCAGTTACCATAGAACATTAACGCAACTATGACAAGTCCAGTCTTCACTAGCTGCTCACTGCATAAGTAAGAGATGGGAGTTATTGTCAGTGGCCAGTCATGTCTCTTCTCACAAAGCCTGCTGGTGATTGACCACTGTGCTCTTGTTATTTAGATTAGGTGCAGATAGCAACAGAGGTATTGAGTAGCCCCTCTGTTTCCCAGGGGGGGAAGCATGTGGTATTCTACAAAAGTGAGTAAGTCAGAAAAGGAATCAACCACTAAAGATGATGGTGGAAGATGAATAACCAAAAGTGTTAGGCGAAACTCAAATTGAATGAAACGATTTAAAAAAAAATTTGCCTTTGGGATATGGACACCACCACAGTTTGAGAGACACTAGAGGTGAAGCCAGAAGAACCTAGTGGAGGTGAATTTATCAGTGTAAGAAAGGAAAGTGATTTGAAAGGGAAGGAAGGATGGAGTTGCCCAGGAGAAGTGACAGCTATAAAATCTTCACATGAGAAGAACTCTAGGAGCTATTTCATGGCATTGAAATCTGAAACTATAAAATGCAGGGAATGAGTTCTATTTAGAAAGGCATAGGACAATCTGCCAAGGCATAGACAACACCTGGCTCAAGATCATCACTTCAGTTATAACAGAAAAGCAGGCATTGCTTTAACCATTCTTGAGAAGGTCCTGTGTTTCTTTTAATGTAAAAACAAATAAATAAAACATCCTAGTCAGTTTGGGCTGTCATAAAGCACAACAGAGTGAGCGTACAAAATACCAAAAAATTATTTCTCACTTCTGAAGGCATTGACATCCAGGATCAAGGTACTAGGTGGGTAGGTTTCATCTCAAAGCCTCTTCTTTTAGCTTTTAAGTAGTTGCCATCTGACTGTGTACCTATATGACCTCTTCTTGGTGGAAATGCCCAGAGAGAGAGGGAGGAAGAGAGGGAAGAAAGAGAGAGAGAGGGAGAAATAGAAAGAAATGGAAGAGAGATTCCTCTTTTTATGAAACTACAAGTCCTATTGGATAATGCCCATTCATATGACTTTATTAAACTTGCGGTTACCTTCTAAAAGCCATATCTTGGACTGGGTATGCAGCTCAATGGTAGATGCTTCTCTAGCATGTGCAAAGGCCCTTAATTTGACTCTAATCTCTGTGAATAAATACATATTACAAAAGCAAAATCCATATCTCCCAATAAAGTCATATTGGTGTTTCAACATTTCAACACATAAATTTGGGGGATGAACAATTCATTTCATAGCACACCTTAATTTTCAATGTCTCTACATAGTTTAATTTGTGCAGTAGCCTACTTAATATATATTAGCTCACTTCTCACCAGAAAAAGAATAACTACATCTTGTAAGGCATTTGTTATCAGCATTATTTAGTCATTGCATTATGCATACATATCTTAAAACAACACATCTTACACAATAAATTTTTACAGTTTTTGTCAATTAAAAATACACATGAGTATTCCTATTTTTTCAATTCTCTATACAGTTATGACCAAAATTGAGGCAACTTTTAAAGATTTGAACAAAAATACTGAAAGCTCAGAGAATAATTATAACTTCTAATGGTTATTAAGATCGCTTTGTCTGGTTTCAGCAGCTGTGGTCACGTGGTCACTGTCACACTTTCACAGTACAATGCAAAGCCAGGGTTTTGCAGTGAGAAAAGCATTCTCAAACATAGCAAGCATGAGAAGACATTGGCAAATCATACTCTTCATTGAACACAAATTGACTGAATGTAACAGGGAACCAAAAAATGTTGCCATCTTTGGCCTTGTTGTACTGCTTGGATTAGGTCGCTGTGAACACAAACACAGTCAAAAGTCACACACACATATGTTCTTTTTTTCACATCGGATTGCTAGGGTGGGTAAAGATGTAATGTGGCTTTAGGTAAAAATCATGTAAAACAGACACATGGTATTTGTTTTACAGAAGACTATGAAAAAAGACTATGAATTGAGGATAAGTTAAAGTTGTTCCCAATTACATGTTTTTAAATAAAAGAACACACAATTTTGAGATCTAGTGGGTTTCTTGAGCATGCACAAATTAGACCTTTTCATTCTCTTCTCTCTAACTCTCACGAGGGTTTTTGCTTCAATCAGAATAAATCTGCAATTCTAAACTGTGGCCGATGACCCTGTCTGTGATTAAGCCCTGACCACCCCTCTAACCCTCTCTCCCACTGCACTGATTTTCTTTCAGGTTTTCTTTTTAACTTAGAGCTTTGTCGCTTGTTCTTCTGCTTGCAAAACTCAGCACTGTATCTCCGCAGGATTGATTCTTTTTTGTACCTCTAGGTTTTAGTGCAACTATCCTCTTTCCCTAAAACCTAGTTTCTCTGGGTTTTTCTCTCCCTGATACCAATCTCTGTGTCAATTTATTGTGTTTTATTTTTCCTCTTATTTTGTTCTGCCTTAACTTGGGTTGGCCAGGAGTTAGAGTATGAAAAAGGGTTTGAGTGTAGAAAGTTTATTGGGGGAATGATCTATAGAGTGGTAGAAATGGCTAGACCTAGTGGGTAAGAAAGAAAGGAAAGCCAATATAAAGACAAGTTTTAAGCTTTAATTCTGCTAAGGGACACTGAAACTAAATCACTTGACATGCATTTCTGAGGTCTCCAACTTCAGGAGGGGGCCACATTCATTCATTTGCCATACCTCACAGCTTCCTAGGTATTTATTTATTTTATTTTAAAGAGAGTAGTAAATGAGAAACAAACAAAGAAGTAGAA
>NW_004955421.1:19713653-19786226 GCF_000276665.1 Chinchilla lanigera | reverse complement strand
ATATATATACTTGTATTCTATGCCTAGATTTTACAAGCAATGACTCTTAAGTGTAATTAGATGAACAAAACCTGAGATTCCTAGAATAAGCCTGCAGTTTCCTGAAGTTATCAGGTTGTCCCAGGCTAATAGTATTCCCTGGTTCTCAGCAAAAGCAAATCCTTCCTAGTGGAAAATATGTCCTTTATTCACACATAATGGGTTTCCAATTCAGTAAGGCCAACCAATAAGACTTCACAAATCACTATATGTGAGAGTTAACAAAAGCCAACAAACAATCCATCAGAATGAACACCTAATTATTTGATATAGGAATATCAGATGTAGAATATGAGAATCACTGTATGAAAAATGTAAAGAAATAAAAAGGAACAAGAGGGAAATTACTAAACAGATATTTGATGAAGAAAAATCTGCTTTCGTATTTGGTATGGGAACATCTTATATGTTAGGACTGTACAAGAAAACCATTATATGGTTTATGCATGTAAAGTTTTATAAAAATATTTAACTCAAAAATTATTAGGGAAAGATGTACCTTTCTACTTCCTACCATCTATCTTTTATTTTGCTCTTTATTTATACATTGCATTTCTTATAACAGAAGCCATGCAATATTTAAGCTTATGTGTCTGCTTTATTTCACTTAATATTATGATATCATGGTCCAGGGAAGAGGGATGAAAAAAGGGATGAAGTGAGTTATGTACATGTACCAACTGCACACAAGGAGTGTGACTTGGTTATTTTCCTCTCATTGCTGGGAGAAAATACCCAACACCCTAAATTAAGGAAGGAAAGGTTTATTTACTTCACAGTTTGTGGAGATTTCAGTGCATAATTAGCTGACTTCAAGGAAGGGTGGCATGGCAGAGGGGCAACTGTTCAAGGAGGTAGAGGACAGCAAAAGCAATAAGAGCAGAAAGGGGGGAACAAGCCTCTTTTACTCCCTTATATTGTATGCAGGCTATTCACCCTTGTGTGGCTGTAGCACTCACATCATCTCCCTGCCATTATTTTGCACACACTCAGGAGTGCAAAATGAGGACACTGGTCCCTTGCTGAGTCACTTAGTTAAATTTCTAAACTTCTCAAGTTGACACCATGAATCAACCATTACAACATCCAGGAGCATAAACAGCCTCCCTAGGGCATGTCCTCTACATCCCAGGATGTAGAACTGCTGCTGGGAGTGGTGGCACATGCCTGTATTCCCAGCAATCTGGAGGCTAAGGCAGGAGAATCATTGAGAGTTCAAGGCCTGCCTGAACTGCATAGCAAGAACCTGCCTCAAAAACAAAAACAAAAATAAACAGAAAAAAAGGATGTAGAACTGCTGAGTCACTTAGTTAAGCTTCTGAACCATGCAAGTTGACACAATGAATCAACCAAAACACAATGTAAACATTATGTGTTGCAAACCCACACAAAAACAAGGGGATTAAAAGATGGGTGAAAGGGAGAGGAAGGGGAAGGAAAGGGGGATTTAAAAAAGGAATTAAAGTGCCTTATGTACATGTTCCAATCCCCCACAAGGAATGTAAACATTAAGTACTATAAATATATACTAATAAAAGAAGAAAAAATATTAAGGAGAAAATGTCACTAAATAAAATTGAAAGCCTCAATTTACAAGGAAGACAGTAATTCTCAACATGAATATACTTGACAAAGTGGTTATAAATACATAAAGCAAAAATTAGTAGAATTTCAGAATAGTACTGATAAGTTTAACTCATAGTATATGAGATGTACAGTTTTCTTATTCATTGAAAAGGTTGACAAGTAGCCAACAGATTAGAAGGAATCAAACTCAGGATTTTGTGCTTGCCAGGCACCAAGTTCAGGTAATCCCTTGCTTACTCCCTCATTTTCTCTCTTCTGCCCTCTCCTCTAGGTTCCCAAAGTTTGCATGATCATCCTCTGTCTTCCAGCCTTGCTTCTACTTCCTTTTTAAATATCTTTGTTTTATGCACTATTCTTCTTAAATCTCCCCACCACAGGGTAAAACCACTCTACCAAGGGGAAGTACATTGAATTCAAATTCCCAATTTGAAATCAGTTCAGATATATAATTGCAGATTTTGCTTCTATGGTTTAATGAAAAAAGAATTAATAGCTACCATAGTTTGTCAGTTTCTAAAGTGTACTTAATGCCACTTTTATTGCTAATTATACTACTTTAGCTAGGATGTAATATCTGTTTCAATGAGTTGTTCTCCAATCTGTAACAATACTGGGAAGTTCTGGAGTAATAACCGCCCAACAGCCCAGCACCAAGAACTGGGGACTGAGCCACATAGACACCAACATCTCACTCTTAATTAATTGGAAAGGTAGGACACAAGCCAAGAACTTGCTACACACAGAAGTCATCACAGAGGAACAGACTTCTCCTAGAGAGGACTTGATACTAGCGATATAGCTACCGCTACAAAAAGTTACAAGGATCAACACAAAACAAAATAAAAATGTTTGAAGTAGAAAATGACAAGACACAGAAGCAAGATGCAGTCTCAGACCTCCAGCCTCCCCAGCACAAGTCCAAGAGTCAATGAGATAGAAGAAAATGCAAGACACATGCCTGAAATTTCTGAAATGACAGCAACCAAAATAGAGAAAAAAAATCTATGAGGCTATACAGAAAATTAGATCAGAAATAATCTCTCATGTAAAAACAGAAAATGTCAACATTCATGAAGGAATTGTTTGGAAAATCTAGGGTAGAGATAGATAAAAAATAGATGATGATAGGAAAAGGATGGAAACTGTAAATAAGCAACAGAAGAAAGAAATAGAATGCATAAAATGGACTCAAACAAATATCCAAGAAATTGGACATTCCATTGAAAGCTGGCAAAACTGCTTGAATGAAACTGAAAACAAACTTTCAGATCTTGAAGATAGGATTGTGGCTAGAATCATGAAAGGAAAGATCTCTTGAAAATAACAAAGATTAGGAAAAACAATTCAACAGCTGTAAGATGACACAAAGAAAATTAATATAAGAACAATTGGTGTCAATGAAAAAACAGGGGCCAAAACAAATGACATAAAAAGATTATTTGCACAAGTAATAGCAGAAAATATCCCAAGCACAGGAAAAGAGTTTTATATCCAGTAAGTGAGGCATATAGAACTCCAATTAGACATTATCAAAATGAAACTAACCCCAGACATATAATAATCAAGATCACAGAAATTCAGGACAAAAACAGAGTATTAAGAGATATTATAGAAAAGAAACAGATCTCATATAAAAGAAAGACCATTAGAATCATGACTTCTCAAAACAAACCAAGAAGAGCTTGGAATAAAGTATTTCAAGTACTAAAAGAAAACAACTTCCAATTCAAATTGATGTTCCCTGTAAAATTATCTTTCAAAACTAATGGAGAAATAAGATACTTCCAAGACAAAGAACAAGGGAAGAAATTTAAGACCAATAAACCAACCCTATGAAGAGTAATGAAAGATATTCTAGACAGAGATAAAAGTTACTACAATTCCAAGAACAGAAAGAACAACAACAGAAAGAAACCACCAAGCAGGGCAAGCAGGTAAACAGAGAGAAATCAGGGAACCTACAGTGGGAAAACAACACAACAAACCTAAACCAATACATTTCAATTACAACCATCAATGTAAAAGGCCTCCATTCACCAAGCAAAAGAAGCAAATTTGCAGAATGGATCAAGAAACAAGATCCAACAATATGCTGTATGTAAGAAACACATTTAACTCAAAAGAAAATCATAGATTAAAAGTCATTTTTTAACTCATAAAGAAACTCATAGACTGAAAGGCAAGGGATGGAAGACAATCTTCCATGCAATGTGAACCCAGGGAAAGAAAGCAAGGATAGCTATTCTGTTTGCAAACAATGTGAACTTCAAGCAAGAATGATTAAAAGAGAGAAAGAAGTTCACTACATACTTGTTAGAGGAAAACTTCAAGAGGAAGAGATGACAATCATAAATATATATGTATGAAATATGGGAGCACCCAACTATATGAGACAAGTATTACTAGACATGAATAATCATATAAGCAATAATACAGTGGTCATGGGGGACCTTAATCTCCATTATCACTAAGAAAAAAGATCAACTAGACAAAAATTCAACAAAGAAATATCAGAACTGAAACAAATCTGTGAACAGATGGACTTAGTAGATGTTTACAAAGTGTTCCACACAATACCAGAATACGTATTCTTATCAGCTGCACATGGGGGGCTCTTTAATATAGACCATATACAAGCCCATGAAACATGCTTAAGTATATGCAAAAGAATTAAAATTATCCCATGTATATTATCTGACCATAGTACAATGAAGTTGGAAATTAATGGCAAAAAAATTTGCAAAAATGTATAAACACATGGAAATTAAATAACACCCTCCTGAACAACCAGTGATAACAGATGAAATCAAAGAAGAAATTTATAAATATCTACAATAAAACAAAAACATAAATACAACATACTATAACCTGTGGGATGTACTGCAAGCAGTCCTAAAAGGGAAATTTATAGTGGTGAATTCTCATATCAGAAAAGCGGAATGAGCAAAAATAAACAACCTAATGCTGTACCTCAAACTTCTAGAGAAAATGAGAAATTCAAGCACAAAGCTCATACAATGAAGGAAATTTTAAACATCACAGCAGAAATTAACGCAATGTAGACTAAGAAAACAATAAAAGAATTAAAGAATCCAGGAGTTGGTTCTTTGAAAAATTAGATAAAATTGACAAACCTCTAGCCAATCTTGTCAAACAAGGAAAGAACACAAATTCATGCATGAGAAATGAAAAGGGTGAAATCACTATAGTAACTAGAAATTCAGAAGATCATCAATACTTGCTTCAAAAAATTTTACTCCCACATGATGTAAAACACAAAAGAAATGGACAGATTTCCTAGATATGTATGACATCAAATCTCAATTGAGAGATATAAAAACTCTGAATAACCCAATATCAGTTAATGAAATTCAAAATGTAATTAAAACTTACCAACACAGAAAAACCATATCATTATGGTTTCATGGCTAAATTCTACAAGAAATTTAGAGAATACTGAATTCTAATACTTCTCACATTCTTTACTGAAATTGAAAGGGATGTAATCCTAATACATTCCTGGGGGCAAGTATTACCATGACACCAAAATCAGAGAAAGACCCAACCAAAAAAGAGAACTACAGGCCAATGTTCTTAATGAACATATGCAAAAATCCTCAATCAGATACTAGTAAACAGAATGCAATGAATCATCAAGAGGATTATATACCATGACCAAGTGGGATTCATTCCAGGAATGCAAGGATGGGTCAATATGCACAAATTCATAAATGTAATGCACCATATCAACAAAGCCAAAGACAAAAATCACATGATGATCTCAGTAGAGGCAGAAAAAGCTTTTGACTAAGTTCAACACTCATTCATGACAAAATTCTTATAGAAAAATCAGAATAGATGGTCTTAACCTCAATCTGATAAAATTCATCTATGGCAAACCAAGAGCCAACATCATACTAAATGGACAAAACCTGAAAGCTTTCACTCTAAAATCAGGAACAACACAAGGATGTCCACCATCATCACTTCTATTCAATATTAATCTAGAAATGTTAGCCCCAGAGCAATTAGACAAGAGAGACAAATAAAAGAAATAGTGAAAGGGAAGGGACAATTTAAATTATAATTTTTCACAGATGACATGATATTCTACAGAGAAGACCCCCAAAACTTCCCCAAAGGACTTTTGGATTTAATAAACAAATTCAGTAGCATGGCTGGATCCAAAGTAAACACTCGAAAATCAGTAGCATTCTTGTACACAAACAAACTCACTGAGAGAAAAATTAGGGAAACTGCACCCTTCAAAATAGCATTCAAATAAATGAAATACTTAGGAATCAATCTAACAAAGGAAGTGAAAGATCTATACATTGAAAATTACAGTACTCTGAAAAAGGAAATCAAGAGGATATCACAAAATGGAAAGTTATCCCTTCCTTATGGATAGGAAGAACCAACATTGTGAAAATGGCCATACTTTCAAAACTGTTATACAGATTGTTGCAATCTCAATCAAAATAACATCAATAAACCTTACAGAACTAGGGAAAATATTCCTAAAATTCATTTGGTATCAGAGAGACCTAGAATAATAAAGGCATTTCTGGGCAACAAAGTCAAGGCAGAAGGCATCACAATGCCTGATTTGAAATAATTACACTACCAAGCTATTATGATAAAATCACATAGTGCTGGTAAAAAAGCAGACATGAGGATCAGTGGAACAAATTAGAACATACAGGCACAATTACAAACACACTTAGTCATCTTATTTTTGACAAAGAGCCAAATGTGTTCACTGGAAGAAAGATAACCTCCTTAATAAATGGTGCTGGGAATACTAGCTCTGTACATGCCAAAGACTAAAACTAGACCTATGTCTATCACTATGCACTAAACTAAAGTCAAAATGGATTGAAGATCTAAATATTAAAACTGAAACACTAAAACTACTGGAGGAGAAAGTAGTAAAAATCTTGAAGACATAGGTGTACCAAGAGATTTCATGAACAAAACCCAACTTGCATGGGAAGTATATCAAAGAATCAACAACTTGGATCTCATCTTATTAAAAAGTTTCTGCACATCAAAATAAATCCCCAACAGAGCGAAGACACAACCCACTGAGTTGGAAAAAAATTTATCCAGCTATCCCTCAGTCAAAAGACTTCTATCTAGAGCATACAAAGAATTAAAAAAAAAATCAGATCCCCAAAATGCAAAACCCAATCCAACAAAGGGCAGCTGAGATGAATACACACTTCTCAGAAGAAGAAATACAAATGGAAAATAAATATATGAAAAATTTTCAACATCATTATCATTTGAGAAATGCAAATTAAAACAACACTGAGATTTCATCTCACCCTAGAAACAATGGCTATCATCAAGAAATCATCCCATAACAAATGCTAGTGGGACTGTGGTGAGAAAGGAACCCTTCTCCATTGTTGGTGGGAATGTAGCCTGGTACAACCACTGTGGAAATCAGTGTGGAGATTCCTTAAAAACCTGGGATTAGAGGTCCCATTCAACCCAGCTATAATTCTTCTGGATATTTTCCCAGAAAAATTAAAAATATCACACCACAGCAATGTACATGCACACATGTTTATAGTAACACAATTTATAATAGCTACATATTGGAAACAACACAAGTGCTCATCAAAGGAGGAATGGGTAAAAAAGATGTGGTAGTCTTATGCAATGTAGTACTACTCAGCTATAAACAAGGAATAAATAGGAAGTTTCTTTAGGTACACTGATGCAAATTGAGACCATACTCATAAGTGAAATAAATCAGAACTGCATGTGTAAACATATTGTCTCCCTAGTATAAAAAACTTAAAGAATAAATAAGATCCAAAATAAACAACAGATATTGTGAAAGGGGAAAGAACTGCTCAAAAGGAAAAAAACAACTTGGATAGGAGAAAGGAGAAAAAAAGGAAGGGAAACAATATATATACACAAGACAGCTAAGATAAATATACTACTAATTTCTATTAGTTCAATAAAATGAATGATTTGTGCTTATATAGCTTGACGATCTTTCATGCCTATAGTTTGTAGTCTGAGCAACTACTTTCAAGATAACCATATGCAACATATTAACTATTGTTAACCTCTATTGTTTTGAAACTCTGTATCGTTATTGTTTTTCTCTTTAAAATAGAAAACACTAAAAATATTTTAGTATGAAGGCAAATATTATATTTCAAACTTTTAGATGATCTTTAAAGCTTAACATTTCAGAAATTTGTAATGTTCACACTGTGTAGCTTGCAGTATAAGTATGTATTCCCTCCCAGTTCAGGAGGTGGATGGCTGGGGTTAGTGCTGACCCATTCTGCCTCCAAGAGTTCTAGGACAGAATCTTTCCCTTTTGTTTTCTGCTTCTGATGTCTGCCAGAAATACTTGGTTTTCCTGTGTTGCAACTGCATCCCCCCAGGGTCTGTTTCCTTTGTCACATGGAATTCTTTTCCCCCTCTTCTGTCCTTTTGTCCTAATTTTCTTTTAAGAAACCTGCAACTGGACTTGAGGTCGATTCCAATCCAATGTGATCTTAGCCTAATTTGACTACACTTGCAAAGACCCTGTTTTCAAATAAGACCACATTCACTGCTTTTGGATAGACACAGATTTTGGGGCTTTACTAATCAACCAAGATAATCATTATGGTAAGCTCTTGACAAGTCCTTCCAGTATTTGTAAAATAACAAAGAAAAGCCAAAATTGTTAATAATATATTTATAATATGTATAGGGGACAAAGTTTATGTAAATATTCTATGTAAATATTTACATAACTGATATGAATCAATGAGGAAGATAAACAACTGAATAGAGAAATTGGCAAGGTCATGCTAAAGTAGCTTACAGAAGAGAACAACCACGATGAATTACCTTATGAAATGTTTTAAGTCTTCGTGGTAAGCAGGAAGTGCAATTTAAGGTCCTGATAAAACATTATTTTTCTCTCCCTAAATTATAGGGTCTAAGAACATGAAGTATTGCTATAGCTTTACAGTGACTTTCATACATTACTAGTGACATTATTCATAGATGCATTACTTGAAATAGAAAATGTTAGAAGTAACCCAATATTCATTGGTAAGATAATTGATAGACTATGATATATTCACTTAATGTACTACTATAGAGCAACAAGAAATGAATTCATAGGAATACATATGATAACACAATTGACTGTCCAACCAAGCAAAATTGTTTCCTACAGGCATATATGATAAATCTCTATTTTAGAAAATAATAGAATATCATTTATCAAATATAAAATTCAAGGAGGAGACAGAAGTTCAGACAAAGAGGCAGATAAAGATACTGGATGGTAGATTCATATGTATTTATTTTATTAGGTATCATGAGGTAGCTACATATTGTGAATTCTTCTACACAGCAGATATTCCATAATAAATAAAAATACATTCATATGTATTTGAATTGTCATGATATAGGGACCCAGACATAGTCAACAGTGAAAACAGCTGCATTTAATTAGAGTGTTTATTTAAAGGTTTAAAAGTCAGTAGAATGTACTGGCAAGTATTGTAGGATGCTACTCCTTCCTAGGATGCCACTACTATATCCTCCATTGTAGGATGCCACTACATCCCTGAAATCTTGATTCAGTCATTTCTAACTGTAGGATATTAGAAAGTTTCTCCTCTTTGCTTGCTCGTCTCCTCTTTTAAAAGATGATTAAAAAGATTCTCAGATTGTTGCAAAGGTGATATGAAATAATCAGGGTAAAGCTCTTAATGTACAGGTGTTTGTTCCTGAAGCAGAACAATGAGATTTAATAGACTAGGTCAGAGGTCTGAAGTATCCTTACTCAAATGCTTTCTTTTGTCTCTGATTACTCTGAAAATGATTTGTTCCCAAGTAGCAGCTGCCCCTCATCCCCAAAAAGAGCACATATGAACCCAACCCACTGTGAGAATCCAAGTCAAAGCTGTCCTGAAGTTTTAAGTAGAGCAGTCTCTCCGAGACTAGCCTTAAAGAACCTACTCAGCTGATATATTGTCAGAGAACCGAGAGTAAATAAAACTGCTTCAAGCCTATGGGTCTTACAGTATTTTGTTTGCAAAAATACTGGAGTGATCAATGAGCTACTATTTTTATAGTAATAATTGTTATTGATATTAAAAATTTCACAGATAGTTGCTCTGCAAAATGCATCTCACACTGGTTGTACCTAGAAAGGTTAGATTTAGTGCCTTAAAACTTGGAGAACTTTCAGTTGGTATCATGCACAGCTGCCAAAAGCATAAATACGTTAATTACATTGGGTTTATCACTTCTTTACTTCTAGAACATGCTGGCTTGAATCAGTTCTGCTTCAGCACATACTGCTACGGACAAAACATTCTCAAGATAGAAAAGAGTTACACTACCCCAAGTCAGTAAAGACCCAATTTTGTAACTAGATGTTTGGCCTCTATATTGTGAATGTCTCCCTTTGTTGTTCGACTGTTGTATAGCCCTAAACCACTCATGCATATATTGTCTTATTGATCCCCCCCTGCAACTTGCCAGATGGCCAGGGTCGGGATTATTTTGCTTCCTGCATAATGGAGAATCCACTCTTATACTGGTTATAGTGACTTCCTTAGGACCACAAGGCTTGTATGGTCCAAGGGTGTGGAAGACCAGCTGAGGACTCTCCTTGAAGGAGGAGCAGTTGTCTCTCTCTTGGCTGAATCTGGCCCTATTTCCATGTATTGATATGTGCAGAGCTGGCTAGGACTTTTCCTTATCCCTTTAACTGGCTTTAAGCAATGCAAATCGGTCCAGCTGAGGTGTTGCTGTGCAGTCTTTGAAGCAAGGCGACAGAACAGTGTTTTCCTCACCCGTCATAGCTCCCAAATAAAACATGTGAGAGATGATGGAATGAAGAGCTTGCTCCATGCTCCAGACTCCAGATATGAGGCTATGACATCCCAGGGCATAAAAGATTACACATCAGAGCTGAAGCACGGACCCCAAAACATCACCTACTACTTCAGTTGTGTTATGCAGATTACTCTTTCTGCATATCCTTCTCTCTGCCTATTGCAGAGGTGATTTCAGACCTCCTACCTAGCCCAGCTCATAGCACTCACACACTTTCCGCCATTCTCACAGTCACCCATCCTTAAGCCACTCCCTTATTCAGGAATTAATAAAGCCCAGGTTCAGCCCTGGGTTAAGGCCTTGGTCGTGTTAGCCATCATCATAGCTGGTCTTAGGACCCTTTGTCTCCCCACAAGTGCAAATATGCCTTAGTGTCTTTATTCTCTCCGTGGGTTGCACTGGGGGTGGAAGATTGGAATTAACTCACTACGAGTCCCATAACTTTTCATGGGATTACAGATACAAACTTCCTGGGCCATGACAAGATCTGGGAAGGGCTTTCTATACAAGAGCACTCAAATCTGAAACTTCTGATGCCAAATCCTGGCTTTCTTGTCTTTCATGACTTCAAAATTGTTTTTTAATAACTACAGTTTTCTTACTAGAGAATAGAACTTTTCAAAAAAACATGTGACTAGCAGAGTAGGTCAGTCTCTATGTCACCCGGGTACCACAGGAAGAATGCCACCACACATACAAGTAACTGTCTATCATCTCTGTGTCAGCTGTTAGAACTCAGACAAATATATAGATTCTGTCAGTGGTTGCTAGATCTCCAATCTTTGCTGACTTCTCAAACTGTGGCTGGAAGATCTGAGGGTAAAGGTGTGGATGGACTTGGAACAAACACTTCCCCAGGGTACACTGAAGATACATGAATTCATTAACTAATGTATGAAAGATTACAGACTAGATAAACCAAGTCTTTTCTCCATATGCTCATTTGGAAATGAACTCATGTGAAACAAACTGATGAATGAATTTACTGTATTTTCTTTAAAACTTCTGCACTAACAGAAAATCATGGAAGATTTCAAAAGATTGCCTCTGTTTAAAATGTTATCAGACGTCCTTGTTTGTGATATTACTTTAAATGATGTTGCATTATTTTGAATTAGTCTTTTTTTTTTTAGCAAATAAAATTATATGAGTTCCTAGACATATCTGTGCTGGAGGAACTGGGTTCAATGATTTGGTGTCAAGGAATATTATGGTTTAGGTCTAAACTGCAGCCTCAAAACCTCTTGTTTTGGATGGTGATTGGATGAGGGAGGCACTACAGTACAGTTCAGTGGATTCAAGACTGAGGAGTTAGTAGGTGGAGGTGCGGCCTGGCTGGAAATGAGTGACTGGGGCCATGACCTGGAAGGGTGTGTTCTCCTTCCTGGTTCCTTCCTTTGCTCTCTGTTTTCTGGCTGCCGGGGTGTGAGTACTTTTCCTCCGCCATGCCCCTCTGCCTTGCTGTTTCTTCCTTACAGCCAACCATGAACTGAATCCTTTGCAAACTGTGCAAAGCCAAAATAACCCCCTCCTTTTTAACACTGTGGGTGTTAGGTATATTTCATCCCAGCCCCAAGAGAGTGACAAATACAAACTGAAAGCCCACACTTCACTTGAATTACATCTTAATTCCACAATTACTGGTAGGGTGACTTTGGACAAGTACTTAAAATGCTGAAATGTTACATTTCTCACCTGTAAAATGCAATAACTAAGAAAACCTTTCTCTTAGATTTTTGTGAGGATTGAACCAAGTCATTCGTAGACAGTGCTTAAAACAATCATCTGGTGCTACTTGGTGTTCCATTGCTAGCAATTTATCAGTAATTGTTTCTCAAATTATTCAGAATTAGCTTTGCATGACTTTGGCAAGGGATTTCATCTTTGCCACTTGCTTCATCTGAGCTGAGTATGGTGCTTGTTGTTATTAATATCTGAGTGTTATGTGGTGTTGAAGATGCTGGGCTGAATCAGATTGCTTGGATTTCAGATTCCATGGGCAAGTGACAGGATATCTGTAAGGTTCTATTGCCCTTTTATTAAAAATGCTGCAAGTAGGAGAATTTATAGGATTTCTCAGAAGATTTAAGTGAGAAAGTGGGTGGAAACAGCTGAGGACAATGGCTTACACACTATGGTGCTTACGGGAAGCTAGAAATAACACAATGGGTGTTGAAATAATGACTTAAAGTCTACTCTCCTTATTTGCATTTGTCTGAAAGAGTTGACTCTATAAACCTCTAAGGAGAACATTTTAAAGTCACACCATGAACATCTTTGCACTGTTAGTTGCCAGTCCTTGCCATGTCCATCTGGCTCTGCTGGGTACCTCGGGCTGTACCTGGCTTTGGGCCCTTTCTCCCAAGGGGGGCCTGACTCGGGCTGAGCTCACAGCTGCTGCTTATGGCACTAGAACACACTGTCCTTGAGAGGGATCTTGTGAGTTCTCTTCCCAATAGCAGTCAACGTGGGAGACGATTCTCAAATGTCCCTTCCTCCTTCAATAGTCTCTCCCTTGCTGACAATTCCGAATACCTGTTTTTGTAAAGCCTCTGGTCACCCCGCCCAACCTGAGATGTATGGACTCTGATTGCCTTAATCACATCTGAGTACTTCCATCTTTCACCCCAGCCCATAAAATCCAGATTTGTCCACCTTTTAAGGTCAAGTAACAAACCTTTGTCAGTCCATAGCTAATAAAAAATTCTCACCTTCATCTGAACTTCTCTTCTTACCTGAAAAAAAAAAAAAAAAAAAAAAAAAAGGAAGCTCTTTATCATGTCCTAACTGACTCCATGTGATCTGGCTCTTCCTGTGCTCTTATCACATCTCCTACTTGACCTGAGTGTTCCAACTTCATAAATCTTTTGTCTGCTCCCTGGGCAGTGTAAGTCCATTATCATTATTTTTTTTCTTTTTTCATCTTCATCCGAAAGTCCTTCTCTGACCATCACAACAGCAACAACAACAACAATAACACCAAGTTCAGTCATTCTTGGTACTACTGCCACCAGGGAACACTTGGAAATTTCTGGAGATGTTTTTGGTTGTCACAACTGGGAAGGAGGGGCCACTGACATCTGCTGGATTCAGACCGAGGATGCACTAAGCATCCTCAAATGCGCTGGGGAACCAGCCCAGCAAAAGGTTACCTGGCACAATGTCAAAAGTTTTGAGGTTGAGAAATGCATCTAGCACACAGTCTCACTTTATTTACTTCAAGGAATTAGGCATTCTTTTAAATTCTCTCATTCATTCATTCTTGCTTTTAACATGGTTGTCTCTGTCTCCTGGGTTAGAATGCAATCTCCATGAGAATAGGAATCTTGTCTATTTTGTTCAGTGTTGCATCACTATTGTCTACACTGCTGCCTGACGCATGGCAGAACTTTGAAAGTTATTTGCTGGGTTAATAAACGCATCATTTATTAGAAAAAATTTCAGCAGAAGATTTGACTTAACCCTCAACCACAGTGAGCCTTGGAGAGAAAGAAGGAGGGAAAGAGGAAGCAGAAGAGAGGGGAGAGGTGGGGTCCTGATTATGCAGGTTGTGCAATCTGTGTGTGTTTTGAGGTTATATCCTTAATTTTAGGACCATAACCCCACAGTGCCTGATGTGGACTGAGTATATGAAGCTGAATTGCGTTTAGTAGGACATACCCCATACGAATTGATTTTGCTTTTCTTGTGTTTCTAAGTATCAATGTAGCAATGACCTTCTGTGTCGGAGATGGGGTTTTCTTAACGGTGCTCTATTAATGGTGCTTCAGTACATTTCCTTCACAGTACATTTAACTTTGGTTATATTTCTAACCAACAAAAATTTAATAAAAACTAATGAACACTTTGATAAAACATGTGAAACAGTTTTGAACACATTGAAATCACTGACCCCTAACTTTTGTGACCAGTTTAACAAGCTTTTAATGTAGAAGCTGGAAGACCACCCAGACCCCTTCCTCAACACATGTGTGCAAGCTCACAGACACAAAGACACACAATGTCTATACATATGCACGGCTTTAAAGCTCTTGTAACATGTTAATGATTAGGGATTGTATGAGTCTGCACAACATTCTTGGGTGGAAATTGAGATATGTGTATCTGCTTGATGAAAATCAGGCAAGTGAGAGCAAAATCTCAAAAGAATGCCAGCAATGTCCTTCGGGCACAGCCCTCCTAAGGGCAGAAGAGCGCATCAGGTAGAGACTCAAGCTTGTGGGACATGTACAGGTATTCTGTTTTGAAGGTCTTTAGTTATTACTTTCAGCATTCTTGATGGTGGAATTGGACTGTCCTTTTCATGGAATTAGGACACTACGCACCTTTTCTTATAATGGGAATCATCAAGGATGTCCATATGAGGCTTCATAAACCCTGTCCGTGCCTCCGTCATTCTCACAACTTCTCTGTCACTTCTATCAGCAGAAGGGACAAGTCCATGGAAATGGAGAGCTGTGCTGTGTTTTCTCCCCCTTCCCCTGGTAACAAGGGCAGGGAAACTGAGCATACTGTTGGAGATCAGGGACACTAGCCTAAGCTTGCTCACGGTGTGGTTATGTTTTCTGTATTCCTTTAAATATTTCTCTGGTTGTGTAATGAGTATATGATTCTTCCGCTGTCATGGTGAATTCATTTATTTTTCATTTTGTAGTTGTCATTTTTTACTTTATGTGTTTTGGGTTATGTTTTTAGGCTTGTATTACTTTAGAATTTTACTTTTTTTATTTTAAAGAGAATAAAAACTAATAAAAAAGCCATTAGAAACAAGGCAGAAATTCATTAAACAAGACAATAGGAACTCAACAATGGTTGTTATATTGCATATTGTTGTCATCGAAATAATTTGGAAGTTTAGACCATCTTAATTAATTAATCTATGATTATACTTTGCATTAAAGTATTACTAGTTCTACAAATTCTTTTTGTCTTAAATTGTTTTGTCTAATACTATTGTTGTATCCATTTTCTCTAAGCTGTTATTTACCTGATGTGTCCTTTTTTTAGATGAAGACTGATTGAAATCCTTCTGAGTCCTTATTATGTCTCCTATAAATAGCATGTAGCTATTGATTTTTAAAAAAAACAAGTGCAATCTGGTATAACTAAACTACTAGAAAGTTTAATACATTCACAGTCATATGATTTCCAATGTATTTATATTTATTGCTGTTATTTTATGTATAATATGCCTTCCCCCCTCCTTTTTCCTTCTTTCTTCCTTTATTTTAGATTGTGGCAGGATTTGTCTCTATTTTATCTCTTTACTTGTCTGGAAGTACATATCCTGATATGACTACTATAGTAATTATTCAAGCTATTGTAATGTGCCTTATTTAATGATGCCTCAGGCTCATCCATACCTATACTATATTGTAGAATAATACATGACTTATAGTGGTTTACACAGGTAATCTCTCTCCCAACTTAAATAATATTATGGCCTAGTGTTTTAATTTTAATCCATGCCAAATTAGATGATATTATTATATTTTACACTATTGATGATTTATTCACATAAATGGCAATATCTTTCCTCATAGTCTTTGTGATTCAGAGCCTCTGTGTGATATAATTTTCCTTCTGCTTTATCTACATCCTGTAAAGTACCTTTTAGTGAGGTCAGACCCTTCAATAAAACACTTATTAAGTTTTGGTTGTCTCCTTTTACTTTTATGATAGAATGTGTGAGCAAATTCTTGATATTGCTGATGATTAAATTTTGAAACAAACTTCAGAGAATCTCTGTTTCAAGTTTCTAAATCTGATACATGAAAGAGAATTGATAGATCACAGTAGAAATATTTAAGAAACACAAAAATTATGATTATTATTAGGTATGGTGTAGTATACTGTCATTTTTGCTGCTTAAAATCAGGCAATATTAGCTGTTTCATTTGGTTTTTCCTAATATTTATAGTCATTCACATGTAAGGATACACATACAAATAATGAGACCCCCATATCTGGTAATAAACTTAGTTACTTTAAATATTTTAATTAATAAAAAGTACCTTTTCAATAATGGACCTTAATCAGAAAATTTAACCTTGAATATAAATTAGCTTACATTAATAAAATATCACTTTAGTTTGTTATCACTTTTCTTTGATTACATATGGGGTTCTGTGAAATAGTTTAAGTAGAAAAGTCCTCTAAGTAAACCAAACCGAAGAATAAAGGATACTCTTTGTCCTTAAGTATACAATTTTTTGAAATAGGACTTTATTATGTACTACAGCTTTAAATCAAGCATAATCTTTGCTTTACCTTGAGTAATTGATATGAAAGTCTTAAAGAAAAAACTTTTCAAAAGTTAGTTAATCCACTATTTGAAAATACGTAATTGAATATTACAAAATGCTAGCAGAAGATTTTGAATGATTCCAACACAAAGAAATAACAAGTATGAAAGAAATGATAGATTACCCTAATTTCATCATTATATGTTGTAGACATGCATTGAAATGTCACACTATACCCTCAAAATATATGTAATTGTTGTGTAAATTTAAATTAACAAAAATTAAAAATAAGTTTGAGATGAAAGCTAATTAATTTACTTCTTTAACAACATGCTTTTTGAAAATTTCTTGAATACTTTCAAGCATACTGCACTATATAATCATATATTCATACATGGAAGAGAACTTGATGTTCATGACACACCCATCTATAATAAGTGAAATGTTATTTATTATACTAGTGACAATAATCATCAATTTTTAAAAATTTCCTGCATTTTGATAAAATATATTTCCCATTTACCTATATTTTGACATAAAATGTTAATATGATTTATTATGATAATATATTCAAAGCAACTTTTCCTTGTTTTTCTATACCCCTATTTCATATAGCTTATAGAAATATAAATGTATGTTCTCCATGTTTGCCTTCTTCACTTCTTGAAATTCTTTAGAAGTAAAAATCGAATTTTGTTGATTAAATGAAATAAAAAGAAACTATTAGTTTGATAATGATGTAACAGTTGGTGATTTACTTTTAATAATTTTCTAATTTAATGATTTAAGTAAAGTACTTGAAATGTATGAATTTTCTGACTTGAGACTTAGAGTCAGAATTGAGATATTCTGTTTATCAAACATACACTGGGTTTCACAAACTTAGTATGCTAAGAAGAATGTACTTACAGAAACACAGGAAATAATCAACAGACAAATTGGTGATCTAGGAAATGAGAGAATGCATGATAAACCATGCGTCTGAGAAGAGACTGATACCAAAATACATAAGAAACACAAACAACTTATTAGCAAGAAAATAAATAACCTGACTTAAAACTTAGCTAAGTACCTGAATATGCATTTTTCACAAGAGATCATACTAATGGCCAACATAACTAATTATCAATGAAATACAAATTAAAATCATAATGAAGATCAAGAGTTCTCATCACAGAAAAATGATAAGTAGGTGAGCTAAGACACAAGTTAATTAGGTCACTCCATGTTTACATTCTTCAAAACACTTTATATCAGATCTATGTGTACCTTCTTATTTGTCAGTTATCTTTAAAGGAAAAATATAATCTATCTCATTAACATTTTTTTTTTTCTCATTAACATTTTTAATATTATGTTTTAACATATTATAAAAATTAATTTCACTTGTTTTAAAAAATTCCTTTAGTGTTCTACAGAAAATATGAAATGATATATGTGGATCACATATATGCCTCATATTACAATTTTATTGAATAGCATTGCCATAGAGCTTTCATTATTCTTGAGCAGAGTTTCTTATTCTACTATTTATCCAATGTTTTCTCTTTTAAAAGGATTGAAAGTTTTCTGCTACTCATCTCATTATACTGAAATCATCCATTTATTTACTGTATTTAGCATTTGACACATTCATCTCGATCCTACTATGCTAAAAACACAACTAAAAATGTATAAAAACTTCTCTTTGAAATTACTTTTTGGTGAGAATTGCAGGTGTGTTTTCTTTCTTTCTTTCCTTTTTCTGAGACAAGATCTCACTATATGCAGCTCAAGCTGGCCTTGAACTTGCAATCCTCCTGCCTCAGCCTCCTGAGTGCTGGAATCTCAGGTATGTTGTAAGAGTGACGTATTGTCTTTAAAAAAGGTAGTACAAAGGTTAAGGAGAGAGGTAATGTAAAAAACAATTTTACCTTTTGTTGTGTTTTGTTTGGAAACAAGATCTCACTGCATAGTCCAGGCTGGCTGCACATTGACTATGTAGCCCAGGCTGGACTTGAAGTCATGGTGACCTTCCTGTATTAGCCTCATTAGTGCTGGGATTACAGGGTCCACCACTATCCTACAAAGCTAGGACTTAATGGTAAAATAAAATTTTATTGAATAATTACATTGGAAAAGTTCTGCCTGAGCTTCCTCATCTATTGTGTATGGTTTGTGGTATGTGTGTGGTATGTGTGTGTGGTGTGTGTATATGTGTGTGTGTGTCTGTGTGTCTTTCTGTATCAACTTCTTTCAAGGATCAGGTAAATTAATACACAGAAGAAACTTAGGAGTTTCTGCCATAAGGCCAGAAAGATAGCTCAGCGGCATAGCTCCTGCCTGGCAAGCACAGGGTCCTGAGTTCGTTTCCCCATACCAAAAAAAAAAGAGTTTCTGCCATAAAGTAAATAATAAATACTGGCTATTATTTTCTTGTAAATTTTGACTGAAGATACTTTACCAGCTAATATATTCCTGCATATTCAATAGCACAATAGAATTTCATAGCTAATATTGGAATAATCATTAATAAAAGACTATTGTAGAAACTTAACAAAATGCAATTCCATTTACCAATATCCTTTCACCTATTGCTTCATTTCTGCAACTTTGTACTTCATATTTGACCATTCTTGGATTCTAGAATTTCACCACTACAGAGGAAATGTTAGATCTATGATCTAATCAATCCCTTAACAGGTGAAGAAGGTATCACCCAAAACAGTTGAGTAACAAGTCTTGTACTAAAATAGCTATTTAAAAGATGGAAGAATAATAGTGATATTTTATGAAGAAGTTTCTTCTAGCCAGGACTCTGAAGGTAGTATCTCATTTAATTGTCATAACAAGTGACTAAAATAAATACTGCTTTGTTCCCTTGGCATGGGCAGAAAAATGGCAGTTTGGTGAGATGGAATCACTTTTCCAAGGTCACACATCTGGGGAACTAAGAACTAGCACTATACAAATCAAAGTTGGATCCCAAAACTTGTGGGCATTGTGTTTTGCTACTTCCTTTTGTGTTTTGCTCCTAAAGCAAAATGATAAAATGGGGGAAATTGAAAACTATCCACAAACCACCTCTTTTTACGGTTTGGATGTAGGTACATCGAAGGCACCTTGCTAGGCTAGACTTCATCAGTGTTAAGTGCCACTAAGGAGTGGAGCCAGTCCAAGGTGGTGGTGATGAAGCCCTGGCCAGAGATCTCAGGAAGGCCCTTCATGGGCTCAGTCTCAGCGGGGTCACATGGAGGGTGAAAAATTAATTGTGGACAAAACATATAGGCACAATTCCTTGAGGGACATGTAAACTGACTGAAGGAGCACCCAGAGACAGAATGTGAAATGGACTGTGAAAATGACTCTATTTCTTCTCTGTCTAGAGACAGAGACTTTATTTCCCAATAGAATCATAAAATTACCAAACCAATTTCAGTTTTTGGTCAGGTAGCCCCAGTATTAATATATTAAAAACCTTTAGGATCAGGTAAAAGGAAATCAATTAATTTAATTGCTTACTAATTAAACGAAATCAACTCCCTGTATTATTAGACTTTTAAAATTTATCTTACATAATTTATAGCAGTGTGAGTTCTGCAGGTTTAATCACTTGAACAGCCAAATTTGATTTGGAAATGTCATTAATGCTTTGGATCCTTCCAGTTAGGGAAACAAAGAACAACAATCACCCCCTCACACACATACACACAAATACATGAATCACTGAATCTTATATCGGAGAGTGGGAGGCAGAATGACACGTGGACAAATAAAAAATATTGTATCTATTCTACTGCACAAGATCGAGGAAATTTACATGAAAGGAGGCTATTTCTGATAAGAATGAGTCTAAAAGTTTCCCATTGCTATTATCGCAGATTACCACAAATTTAGTGGGTTCAAATATTGTTTTCCTTCTAGTTCAGTGCAGATGTTTAACTTATTCCCATCTTTACCAAATCTTAGCAGCCACAGGTCTTGCTTTAGATTAGTGAGTTCTCATTTATATAACTGACCATACTGTACTCAGGGATCATCCAGGAGGCTTTCTTTATCCACTAGGAGATACAAGAGCATTATTGGGTCCTTTCCCTGCACACCAGTGTGTGTCACTACTAGTGCTATCAAGCCCGTTCTCTCCATGTAACTCATGTTATTCAGACTTACCTGGCTAAACCTCATTTCTCTGTTTCCATTTCCCCATATGAACAAATGCTTCCTGTGTCTGTGTACATGGAGAGGCACATAGCGTCTGGATGAACAGATGCTCGCAATATCTGGGTATGTGTACAGACACACATATACAGCTATGTACAACTTGTAGACATAAATATTTTGTACAAACTCACTTAAGAATAGTATCCAGTATCTGCCTTGAGCATTCAGAAAGTTTTGAAGATGAGTTATGTGGAACCAGTTATGATGGAATTATGCAGGTAGTTTTTGCAAAGACCTTGGTAAGGACAGGACTGTTCTCTGTGAATAAATACCAAATCTTGGCCTCTGGAACCCAGACAACATCACTGATGGAAGGAAAATCTCACAAAATCTTAGGAATGTCTAATCACCAGTGAGTCAGCTCACAGAAGCAGTACAGACTTACATTGAAATGAATCACTGGTGGTGAATTAATAGTAGACACTGGATTTTTTTAACAGTGTATTTTAGCACTTAATGTATGCCATGCTGTGAAATAAATAAGCCTAGATAAACATTATATTCTGACTTAATAAATGGTAATTTTTCCTGTTGAAGTTTGGTAAATAATTCAGTAAATCTCCTACCAGAATCCCATGGAATTTCAAATAAATCAGTGGATTTTTAGTTTAGTTGCTTAGTACTCATAATGAATCCTTAATTTCTAACAGCATCTACTGTTTACATTTGCCTAGGGCCTCTCAAACACTGTGAGATGAAATGATTTTTTTTGTTCCTTGGTGTACAGCTGTCATAGAATTAAAGTGTCTCATGAATTTCATATTTGAGTGAATGACTTCCATTCTTCAGTCTCTTGTGGGAAGGAGAAATAGGTGGAGCTGCGTTTAATGGTATACTGTCTTGTCTAGACTGAATTTGTTATGAATTGCATGGTTTTCAATTGTACTCTCATGCATCCTTAAAACAAACCACAAATTCTATGGGACACATATTTTGTTCTTTGCTGAACATTGAGAAAGTATAAATGATGATTTAAGGGCCACAAAACTGAAGTTGGTATATGCCCACAAACAGTATGTAAATTTCCTTGAGAAACATAAAAGCAAGCTTGTTTTGAATATTCTTAAAAGTTTAATAAGAGTTGCTTTCCTAACATTATAGAAATGTTGCTCCACAGAAGAATAAATAAGTATCCATTAGCCTTTGCTAAAATGTACCCAGATTTCCAATTATAAAATTCTTTCTTCCGATGATTTCCTCCTTTTAGAATCACTTAAAACAAGAGCTAAGAATTATATTGTTATTTAAATAGGGAACATTTATGTATATAGAATGGATTTCTGTCTAAATTTAGGATATTGCAAAACCTGGATGTGATTCTATCTGGACAATTAGAAAATTCATCAAAAAAATCAAATCAGCACAGAGAAGAGAGTTAACTAGCTAGGCTCCAACCCATTGGTCACACTCCCAGGTAACAAGGTTCATGGGAATGGGGTCCTCTTGGGGCTGGACTGTATGCCAGGCTACGAAGATACAGTACTGGACATGTTCAATAATGTCTTTGGGACAACAGTATTTACCCTTTTCTGTTGGAGTAACACGTAAGAGTCACTGGGCAAATGATATGCAGTATACTGTCATGTAATTAGTTATAAGTGTTATGAGAACAAATAAAATAAGGTCAAGGTTGAAAAGGACAGAACTGCTCTGAGCTTAATTTCCCCCCCAAGGAGCTTTACTTTATGATTTCAAATTGCATGAGAATTTCAAGCAGTTTATAAAAATACATAAGGCCCAGAATAATAAGGTAAATATTTGAGAGAGTTGTGCATGAGGTTAGAAAAATGATTACATCCCAGGATAAATTTAGATCACCAAACTACAGACTTTATGGCTTGGCATAGTTGCTGGATTCCAATTGTGCTACTGAACCTCCTACTGTTCAAAATAAAGATGAATATCCAAGTGTTTTCTAGGCATGGCTTTATCTAGCTTGGTACAATGGTGTCTGCCTATAATCCCAGCTGTCCAGGAGGCTGAGAAAGGAGGACTGCAAGTTCAACTCCAGCCTGGACAGCCCAGGAGATCCTGTCTCAAAATAAACAATAAAAAGAAGAGTGAATATAGCTCCACTGATTTATTTGAATACGCAATAAAATAAACAATAAATATAAAATAAACGATAAATCAAAATAAACAATAAAAAGAAGTGTGAATATAGCTCCACTGATTCATTTGAATATGCAATAAAAAGAAGTGTGAATATAGTGGTAGAGTGCTGCTTAGTAGTACTAAAAGAAAGGCTGCATCTAAAATATGGGTGCTGTCCACATGTTTGTGAGAATATTCTACCTAAGCAGAGACTGATGGAGCAAATAAGGTGTGATAGCATGAGTAACTTTGTGATACTATTCAATGAATGTTATCAGTTCATCACTCAAGACAAAATCAACCAAAGCAATTAAAGATCAAACCGTCTGTGAAAGATTATTTACTTTCCTTTGTAATACTTTTGTGTGTATGTGCTGTGAGTGATGTCCCAGACCTTTGAGAATCTGATGAAGATATGAACCCCATAGGCAGAAAAATGTGTATATATACACATGCTCACAGTTTGACATACAATATCAGGATTTTCGAAGAGGTGGAGGACCCAGCAGAAATCTTGAAATATACATTGTCCATTTTGCCCTCATTATTTTACCATGAAAAATAAACTTTATGTTTTTCACATAATCCTCCATAAGTACTTACTCTACAATGTTCTTATTAAATTATTCAGCTACAAAGAATTTGCTGTTGTAAAATCTGCTTAAAAGAAAGAAATTCATTTACAAATATTCTTTAGACAGTTATTAATAGAACTCCATGCTTTTTTTTTTGGTACAGGGAATCAAACTGAAGACCTTGAGCTTGCCAGGCAGGTGCTTGTGCTGCTGAGCTATATTTCTGACCCTTAACAGAACTATATGCTTTTAAAATTAAAACTATGGAATAATAAGGAAGAAGCAAGACACTGGAATCTCTGCCAGCATGTTAATACATTGGACAAACTAACTCTCATACTGCACCTAAACCCATTTATGTCTACACATTTGAGGTGTGTACTTTTCCTTTTATTCACTGTAACTTTTTAAGCAACATAGAAAAGGTTTCTCTGACAGTGTGTATATCTGCTTCTCAGTATGATTGCATGTCTTAGAAAACTGAATTAGCTGGTTAACTAATAGAATAGAATTGAGAAGTTTAACAAAGTCCTCGTAGTTGAGCTATAATTGAAACTCAAATCACAAAGAGATCTATCAAGAACAGTGAAGAAAATGGTAGCAATCTAGATGGATGAAAGCCTTAATTACCAGGTATCAAGGATTTTTTTATTTTTTAAAACAGTTTGGTTTGGTATCATTAAAAGGATTTCAAATTGTTTCACCTACTGGGACTCCTTTGACCATGCCCACGTTTACCCACTCGACCTGCCTAAATAACATTACATGAATCAGAATAAAAGTATGCATTGTGACATGATATAACTTTACTCATTATTTTTTCAGCAGTTCCTTTTCCATTCTCTACCTGGTTTTCCATTCTTTTCCCCTTGGTACTCAAAGCCTTCATATATAGGAAGCCTAGAGAGCAGAGGTGGGGGAGTCATTAGTTCCCTGAAAGAGAAGCAAGATCTCTGCGGGAGGCCTGCAAGGCTTTGGTTCTCTAGCAATGGTTCTGAGGTCATGAATTGCAAACACCTGCTTCTGTGTTAAAGCCCCACAATGGTGACACTCAGTAGGAGAGAAAAATTCTGTTTTAGAAAATAATTCCCTTTCATGTGAATTTCTCTTCAGGTACACATGCATAAACACTTGTTTTATTAGTCTGGATCTTGTAATACACAGTAGGTAGCCTTCTTCAAAGTTCAGTACCCATGAGCTGCTTCTTGCATGAGTCCTGTTTACCCAGAAAATTTGATGAGATTTCAGGAAAACTTCACTTCTGACTTGCTGGTGTGCTGATCATTGCTTAAGAGAGTAGGAAAATCATAAGCCAGTATATTGTAAAATACATTTAATGCAAAATATATTTAGTGTAAAATATTTTTGATAAGTATGGTGCTATATTCAAAGGGTTCTTCAATTGGCAGCATTAAATTAGGCAACAATAAATTTCAATGGAGAAAGCAAATTTTTTGTCTGTAACCTCTCTAACCTTGAAATAGTATATTTTTTTTTCTGCTTGCTCCCCTGAGACTTCTTTTCTGTTGGCATTAGCTATGTTCAATAATTGAATGACGGAACTGTGGGGGAAAGCAAAGAAAAACCATAAACCATAATTAAATAAATATATTCTTACAACACCTGGTTCAGAAATAGTCTCTAGCATTGCCCATATATAAAGAAATTGCTGAAATCAATGTTTGATGCTCAGAGTACCTAAGACTTTTGGTTTGGGCATCTGTTTGAAGAACAGTTAGATTTTGTTCCTTTGGTATAATAAAGTGTTGGAATTTAATCTCCAAATTACTAATTTTCTCATATAAAATGAACAAAGAACAAAATAAAAGATAGATATTAAGAAATACAGAGCTGTTTTTTGAATGGAAAGAAGAACAAGAGACAGGAGGAGGGACATGGGAGGAAAGAGAGAATGGATAAAGATAAAGAAAAGAGAATTGAAGAAAATAATGGAAATGGAGTTTTTCTAAATAGGAAGGGGAACAAGAGTTGGAGGGATCAGGGAGGAAAGAGAGACGAAGGGGACAGAAAAATAATTAAAATGTGCTATGCATGTGTACAAATTACCCCATGATAAATATAATCATGTATTTCAAACATGTACTAATAAAAAAAGAAACAATACAGAAGAATAAACAATAGTGTCTGTGACAATGAACTGTGATAAGGATGAGCAGATATGTGTAAAACATAGAATGGTGCTGCACACACCCAGTACAAACAGTGCCGGCCCTCACGACAGAGTGAGATAGCTTTGCTATCTCAGTCTGCAAATTCACAGATTTCCTTTTCCACTTCAGTTCTAGTTGTTCTGAAGGGTGGCATCTTATCTCTGATGGACTTTAATTTTGTATGCACAGTTTAGCAGATTTTTGTAGGTATGCATGGAAATTTTTATGTTTTTGTTTCGTTCTGGATTGGTTTTGGTGTTCTGTGAGTAATTTTAGATGCCGATGTGGTGGATGGTTCCTGCAGCGCTGGCACTATCCACCTCCAATGCTCCCAACCACTCTCTGCTCTTTTGCTTTACGGCTACTTCCGAAGTCATGAACAGTTCTTATATGCGAGAGAGATGACACCCACAGCAAATCTCTAGCACTGCCAGATGAGAACTTATTGATAAATAAATATCCTGGTTTCTCTGGCTTTCAGAGGGACTACTCTGAAGCATACTCCACCTGGCTGTCAAGAGTGCCAGGTGGGAATGAGCCGAGTTGCTTCCAGTCATCACCAGTTCAATAAAGCAGCTCTCTTGGCATCTTTCCTCCCCTGTTTCCTGTTTCTCAGACTATCTCTTAAATAAATTACACAAGAATTCCCCCCCTCCCGCCCCTTTGGCTTGTTGGTAGAAAATCCAACATGAGATGCAGAACACAGCTTATAATTTTTGCTTAGACCATCCCAAAAGGGCTGACAACTCATCCAGATTTCTATGTGTGTAATTTAGTATCAAGAAGACACAAGCTTAAATTTATTTATATAAAAAACCCATAAGCCTAAGCCAAATTGCAGTTGTGTAAGGCTCCTCTGGAAAACCAGTTTGTCTTGTCCTGTTACCATTCTTATACTGTCTGTCTGTCTACCTATCTTGAGCTATTATGAATGTGTTTCCTGAAATTTCTCTCCTTAAGGACATGCATGAATTTAGTAGTTACATTTTAGAGAAAATTAATTAAGATAAGAATTAATTAAGATAGGAATTCAGTGCTGCTAACCTGCTTCATTCATTTACATTACCAGTCTAGCCCCTACAGGATTTGAATCAGGGTTCTCAGTTTAATATCACAGAGGATGCAAAATAAAATAACGCCTCTACTTTAAAGCCAAAAAAGGGGTCTGGGGTGTATATCAGTGATAGGGCACATGCTTAGCATGCTCAAAGCCCAGCACCAAAAATCTAGCGTACAAGGATACAACTTAGATCAGTTAATTGGAGAGCTTATAGAAGCCTTCACTACGTGGTCCAGACTCCTTTAATTGACTAATGTAGGAAACCAGAAAAGGAGTAGATAATTTTTGCTCACATCCACACAGCTAATGATGTAGTATCTTAGCACTTAAGTGGCTGAAGTAAGAGTCTGATGATGCCTCACCACTTTTTTTCTTTAGACAATGTCATAGGGATATGTCTTTCTCCAGGATTTTGGTTAAACAGAATATCCTTCTTTTAAACCAAAGCATTTCTAAAGCCCAAATTATAACATTCACAATGTTTTTCAAACAGCCAAGAAATAAAAGCATTACATTTTCCAGTGGGTAGAAATCCTGGTCCTGCCCCTGAGCATGCTGTCAAGATGACAGATCAATAGGAAGGTGACAGCACCCACAGAGTGACAAGAGAACATGTCAATAGATAGCAAATGCTTTTAAAGAGGTTGAATGTATTGTTCTCTTCCAAATAGTACTTCTTCCCTCATCATGATTCTAGTATTTTATTCTTCTATGTAGAATTTTCTTTTACTATAAAACCTATGCTGTATGGAAATATATATATATATGAGACTCCCCCATCTCAGAATCCTCTTGAAGGTCACTCAGTGAGTGGTCTGAGATTTTTTAACAGAATGTACAAACTAAGGTCTTCATTAGTTAATGAAATAAGAACTTTAAAAGTTATAGGAACGTGAGCTGGTGTTAGGGTGGAATGAAAGAGTCCTTTTCTCCTTCTAAAGTTATTCAGGGTATGAACTCCAAGGGATGGCCCAGAGAGTCCATTAGCATTTCAAGATGTGACATGTGCTTGACTGCTGAATTGGTCAGTGGAGGGGGAACTGGTACCACTCAGAAGCCACACGACTCATATTAAAGAAGTGTTGTTCTCTAAGAATGCCAAGCTTTCAAGGCCCCATGTAAATCAAATCTCTTCTTTATAAATTTGTTTTCTGTGAACTAATCCAGCTGCTCCTCCTCCCCCTCTAAACACTTCCAGCTCATATGAAACACATACAAACTCACATCTACTTTTAAATAGGTGCCCCATACTGTGCCTTTTTTATCATAACAACCTGGACTGTTTCCAGCCTCCACTCCTACAGTCTGCTCTCTACACAACAGGTCCAACGTCCTGCTGAAATCAAGGTGAGATCAAGGTTCTAACCCTCTTAGGCTTTTAGCCAATATGGAACAAAAGACCGAGTTACTATAAAGTGTTCCCAAAGTGTTTTTCCTGGATCAGCAATATCAGCATCACTCAGCAGGTTCTCAGATCCTGCCCTAGATTGGTTAAATCAACCGGAGATGCTGAGAGTGAGCCTGGAAGTCTGCATGTTAACAAATCCTCTAGGTCGTTGGCCTGGCCAGTGTCTGAGCACTTCTCTGCTACACAAACCCTTGGCATTTTATCCTTGTTTACCCTTTCACTTTATCAACTTCTGTTTCACTTTGTCCTAGCCCCTCTGGCTTCTATGTTAAGTATATTTCTACTTCAGGACCTTTGTGCTCATTGTTACTTCCTAGGTAAACACATGTGGCTCCATCCCAAACTTGAGATCTTCTCTCTGACACCATGTTTACAGCTGAGGCATCCTTGCCCACTGTATTCATTTCCTAGGGTTGCTATTACAAAGTACCATAGACTGAATCACTTAAAACAACACACTTACATTTCCATTGTCCTAGAGAATACAAGTCCCAAATCAAGGTGCAGCAGAGGGTACCTTCCTTCCAAGATGCTAGGGAAAATCTTTCCTTGCCTCTTCCTAGCTTTCAGTGCTGGTCAGAAATCTGGGGTTTCTTTTTGCGAATATAGTGATATCATTCCATACTCTGCCTCTGTCGTCACCTGGTGTTTTCCCTGTTTGTCTTCACACTGTCTCAGTAGAGCCCACCCTACTCCAGAATGATATCATTTTAGCTAAGTACATCTGCAACAACAAGATCTTAATTTGAGGTGCTGAGAGATAGGACTTCAACATACTTTTGGGGGAGAGTGCACAATTCAACCTGTAATATAAATTCAGTGTAAAAGTTGTACCCTGACGTTCTCACTGTCTGCCCCACTTTTGTGCTGCCTCCTAGCACACCTGATGGTTTACTGATCTACTTCATTTACCATCTGGCTCCCTCCGCTGGAGTTGGAGTTTGAAAAAAGTAAAAATTCTTATCCATTTTCTTTCCATCCATACCTTATCCACAGCTTTTACAGCAGCCCTGGCACACAACAGTGGTTTCATAAATGCTTGTTGAATGAGTGAAAATGCTAGATCATTAGAAACATTATTTAATTGGTAGGAATTCACATCATTTATCTTAAATTTAAAGCACAAAAGTAAACACTGATTTTTTAATGTCCTAGAGACATACTACATAGAGAATTATGAAGTACCACCTAAGGAAAGTTAAGTTCATTCTGAAACTGTTGGCAAGGTTCTGCATAGTCAGGGCTCTATATCAGGGAAAGACTCCAGGGGACTTTTTGAGCTGGGGATATTGCTGGGTTAACTGGTAGCCAGCATCCAGAAATGGCTCGTATCAGAAGAACAGTTAGGCAAATCAAGACAGAGTAAGATGAGATCTCATCTTTGCATTATGCTGTCTCTGAGCATTCATTCTTTCATTCATTCAACAAATACTTGAATATCTAAGTATAAAGCTCTGAGCTCCAAGCTTGGGGTGTAAGAAAAAGCCTCTGCACTTCTGGGATTTGCTCTGTAAAGGGCTGAGAATGGGAGCATAGTTGTAACACATCCACCCTTCCTATGAGGCAAGGGTCACTGCAGTTGACTTTGTATGAGACCCAAAGAAAGGCAATGTCCTTTCACCTAAGCTAGGCATAAAATAATACAGGTTCAGTGGCCAAGAAGAAATTCATGAAAATGAAATTTCAGAGACAAAGCTACCATTGCTTAGGCTTTGTCACTAAAACTAGTGTGCAAGCATGGAATTCAATGAAGGATCTGCTTAGCAAAATAAGTTAGAATGTAGGGTTTCACCTTGCATTTCTGCTTGGCAATTTATGAGTCTATGTCTTTCGGAAAGGTATCAACCTCAAGGAATCAAACTCAAGAGTATTTTCTCATGTATGTTTTCTTGATTCCTTTTTTGATACTGCATGATTAACACAGATAAGGAACATAGCATTTAGCATAGAGGGAGCACTAGTATATATACTCAATAAGTCTATTAGGAGAAACAGAAATCTAGAGCTGGCATATTTGAGAGTTTGGTGGCTCTTTGTTTTTCTTTTGTGGTGTCATAGGTTAAAAAAGATGAAGCCATGAAAACAATATGAATCAAAGCTCTGAAAATGTGAACTCCTACACATATCAAGAGGTGGACAATTGTGTCAGGTATGGCACAGAAAAATACAAACTTCTCATGGATTTATTTTGGGGAGGTTGTCGAAGTTTTAGCAGTTATGAAACTGGAATGGCACATTTAAGGTAAGTTTCGTAAAACACTTTAAGCTAGAATGCCATAATAGTAAAGCATGAAGTTGCATTCCAGTGCTAAAACCCAGCAGAATGGCTTTGAGGGCTGTTCTCTTTCACAACATGCTTAACCACGTTGCTTATAAAAGACAGCAGTGAATTGAAACTGAACAGCAAACTGTGTTCTCACCATCTGTCTCCGAATAAGTATGATATAGGAGTGGCTGCCGTTCAGGCTGCCTGGGAAAGAAAATCCTTTCTAAGTCTTTCCAGCCCTGGTTGAACACTGTGCACCGCATTGGACCCAAACTATTAGAAATACCTCCTGAAGGTTTTTATAGGGCTAGTTTATCAATAAGAAGACTTCAACCATCACATTTAAGCTGCTTGCTGATAATTCAAATTGCTTTATTAGACTGAATTAATTAAAATGCTGAAAATAAGAAACCCCCTTCCATCTCCCCTGTCGTTTGAATTTCCTCTCATGGATTGTCAAAATTTGGACAGTGGGTGGCTACTCACATGATCAGTAAATAGAAACTGTGGTCTCTGCCACCCTGGTCACTTTAAAAAAGGCACACCTCTAGCAACAATCAGGATTTAAACTGTGAGAATAATTACATGTGTTTGAAAATTGTAAGACGAACCCACAAAGTACCCATTTTTAGCACAAAGATGCCCTTATATTTTAGAGACTGGGGCAGAGAAAAATGAAAAGTCCATCTACCCTCCACCCCCTCTGCCAGCCTCGCCAGCAGGCTGTGAAGCTGTCAGTTTGCTGGCCTGCTTCTGACTACACATAAAGATATTTTCTTGCAGGTAAAGTATTTGATATACATTTTTCCATTCTGGTAACAACAGTGGTGGCCTTTTTAGGTCAGATATATAGGTCTACATTAGGGATGGCACACAGCGCCTGCTTTTAGAAAGTGATTGCCGCTCTGTCCTTGATTACCCTAGAGCAGGGAAGATGTTCTGTCCAAACAGGCATCACTCCGCTCAGTGACCTTTGCTCAACATTGCTCTGGTTATAACTTCACAGCGTGTCTGCAGCCTCAGACCAAACTAGGTTTAGCGTCTATTCAGTACTTCCTTCAGCAGTGGGTTTTTAAATTTAAAGCAATACAGAAGAACTGTGCTTTGGTGCCAGTACTAGTGGAACTATTTCACAAGGAGATATAATTTGACTTAGAATACTTCCATCCTCTTGTAACACTGTGCTGCATTTTAACAGAATTCCCATGTATTATGCAAATGAACTTCTTTACAGACTTGTCACAGATGGCATTTGGAGGAGCCTATTGGCTGATCACTCCTTGCCTCCTTCTCAGAAATGATTTGCCTACCCATAATCCCTAAGTTGAGAAGCATAAGAGGAGCATTAGAATTAAGAAACTCTTTTAAACAATTACACAGTAGGAGCAAAGAAGAAAAAGAAAGCCACGGCGGCTTGGACGTGTCCTCCAAATTTACGCTGGAAGCTTCACTCTCAGTGACGCCTCATAAGGAATGATTTGGCCGGAAGTGTGGGGGCCTCCTGAACAGACGAACGCTGTTATTGCAAGAGAGGGTTAGCTTTCGCGCATGCGGTTGTTATAAAACAGCGTCCACCCCCACGCCTTCTCTTTAGCATTCTCTCGCTGCCTTTTCACCTGCCACCACGTTAGGATGGCGTGGAGGTCACCAGATCTAACCTCCATAACTACTCAAATGGTCAAGATGGCTTGGATGCACTTACTTATTTTTTAATTTTAAAGGGAAAAAAAGAAACATAACAGTGAAACCGAGTTTCAAAGCAGGTTAGTAGGACAGCTGCGATGATCGATGCATTGAGTATTGTTTTCTTCATGGTCGTCATTCAGAGTAGAAGATACAGGCGTGGTATCTTGTCCATACAGTATGAGCAAGAAACTTTCTATTTAATGAACTAAGAGAAACTAGCTGTATAACTATCTTAACTACCTTGTATATACATATATTTTTTTCCTTTTTCCCTGTCTTCCTTTCCCCTTTCTCCCGTCACAGTTTGTCTTTTCTTTTCAACAGTTCCTTCTCAATGCGCAATATCTGTTGTACATTTTGGGCCTTATTTACTCTTTCAGTTTTTTACACTAGAGAGACAATATGATGTTTACACATGTGAGTCTGATTTATTTCATTTATGAGTATGGTCTCAAGTTGCACCCATTTACTTGTAAAAGTCTCCAGTTTATCTTTCTTTATGGCTAAGTAGTATGGCATTATATAAAAATACCACACCTTTTCTATCCATTCCTTGGTTGATGCACATTTAGGTTGTTTCCAAGATTTAACTACGACAAGTTGTGCTGTTATAAACATGGGTGCACATGTATCGCTGTGGTATGATGTTTTTAATCCTTCTGGGAAGGTACCCAGAATAGCTGGCTCAAATGGGACCTCAAATTCTACTTTACTAAGGAATCTCCACACTTATTTCTACAGTAGTTCCGCCAGTCTATGTTTTCACCAACAGTGGAGAAGTGTTCCTTTTTCTCCACAGCCCCTCAAACATTTATTATCGGTTGACTTTTTGATGGTAGCCTGAATGCATTTATTTTTTGTACAAACTACCCAGTCTGTAGTATTCTATTATAGCAACAGAACACAGATGAAGCCTTTAGAGACTACAACAGGTGATCAAAGAATACAGTGAATATTTAGATTTTTTTTAATTTATTATAGTAAAAGACTTTTTTTGTTTTTTTGAGACAGGGTTTTGCTCTGCAGTTCAGGCTGGGCTTCAACTCACTTTGTAGTCCATGTTGGCCTCAGACTTGCAGTGATCCTCCTGCCTCAGCCTCCCAAGTGCTGGGATGACAAGCGTCCACTACCACGCCTAATGTGAAAGGCATTTCCATGAATCCCCCTCAAAATGCTGGCCCTCACTGGGAACACACTTACTTCATCACTCCTGCCACTTTCTGAAGCAGTTCTGGAAGCTCCCCTGCATAGTTTTATGAAGTGTGATAAAAAATACAGTGAATGCTGCTGCCAGACGCTGTCCAGTGGAGAGGCAGGCATATGAAAACATTATGGTATGTCCTCATCCATCAGCGTCCTTGGATCCAGCACGGTGTGGCTTCTGGCTCTTCCTGAGGCAAAATGACCATGAGAGACAAATGTTTTTAATCAAGGTAGGACATCACGGCAGCCAGGACAGTGCAACTGAAGACACCAAAGAGGACTTTCAGAACTGCTTCGAAAAGTGGCAAGGACAATGGGACAAAGTATGCTCAAAGCAATGGGGATTATCTTTAGGGGGAATTAATAGCAACGTATCTTTCATTCTGATGGTTTTTCAAAAAGTTGAAAGTTCACCGGTTTTTCAGGTCATACCATGTAAGCCTCTGTGTAATGCCTAGGGGAGAAGGTTTTCCTGTGTGGCAACTGAATGAGAACTTCAAGCCCCCACAACTCAGTTTACTATTACTATTGGCTACATAGTAACTACAGTGTTGGGAGCTAAATGCAAGACGGGGAGATAAACATGCTTGAGAGGTTTGTGTCTCTTTCCTATACAGTTGAGAACTCCTCATCAGCAAAAGTGTAGCTCAGATTATCCTATCTCAGGCTGTTCAGGTCCTCCCAGATCAACTGTGGGCCCCCTTCATGTCCCGGATGTTTCCGGGACATGATTTCCTGTTGCAGGAACCATTTCCATCTTGTGTACGCAGCTCACAGCTATCTGACCTCTATTTTCTGACTGTGAAGGCTTTCCTCTATTTGCATTTATTACTCCTCTTTCTAAGTCTAGCCACAGAGATGATCTTCATTGTTTAGTGAGCCCTTCCCTCTCATTCAGTGAGTTCAATTTAACAGCAAGCACTCTAATTACCGTAACTGGAATTGTAGATGGGACACAAAGAAATCTCCCAGGAATCATGGCTGGAAATCCTGTAGTGCCCTGGGAGAGGAGACTGGAGAGCACATCTGGTTCTGACCTCCCTGGGAGACTCAATCGACTCAGACTCCACAGACTCCATGCCAATGCTTTGTGTTCATTATGCTGCAACAGCCTTTTATGTGTCTTTAATGTATGGCCCTTTGACCAGCCTAGCCAATACTTCCCAAACCCAGATTCCGTGGAAAAGTCTGTTGGCCTGCCTTATCTTTCCCCAGCACTTCCTAAGTCCTGGACAGCTCATGCTGGACCTTCTTTAAGTTAGGGTTAGGGTTAGGGGGTGTTTTCTGGTGTATTCAGATGCAGTTGGATTGTATTGAGGGAAAGTATGGAGGAAGAGTTAGACACTTGGAGTATCGGTGACAGGCAGTTAGAGAAGGAAATGTGGGTGTATCCTTTAAGATAAGGCAGTCACATTTGTCTCCAGGGAAATTTCTGGAATAGCTAATGTGGTATTTCAGGAAAGGTAGCTTTTAGGAGGGGCTAAGGATGAGCAGGGTGGTTTTGGCTTACCTTCGAATCATTGTGAATAAGTATTTCTTATTTTGTCCAGGGTCTATTCCTGACAGGACCTGGAAAATGGAAGACTTACCCAGGACCTGCGCATGAGGTATGTGTATGTTTGTGTAAGTGCATAAGGGGACAGAACTGGGCCCACAGATGGGCAAGTGTGTGGGAGCAGGAGAGGAAGTGGTGTAAATTTTCAGTGCTACCAGAGACCTTAGGGCTCCTCCAGCCCAACCCGTACATTCTACAGATGAAGAAATCCAGTCTCATAAAACTTCCATGGCTAGCTTAAGGGCACACAGCTACTATGTGGCAGAACAGAGACTTGAGTCCCAATTGAATGAGCTTTATAACCCAGCTAAATTATATTTTTGTCTCTAGAAAGCAAGTCTTTATTAATTTAAACAGGCCCATATATACACCATACTTTGTCACTGGATGGTCCTTTTATTACTTTTAGGCTATAGTTCGAAGGTCCTCATCCTTTGTAAAGGGCTCTTTGATCACAACCTTAAGGCAATCCCACTCCTTGCCCCGCCCCCCCTGCTTTCCATACAAATCATTATTTTCATAGCTTTGTAGCATTTATTCTTATCTTTCACTTTGCGCATTTATTAACTCATCTTTCTCCTCAACCCAAATATGCATTTCCTTGAAGGTAAAGATTATTTCTCTTCTTCATATATGCAACCTCACCTCCTCTAATCCTGCCCTTTACACAGTAATCACATATAAATAACTAGTCATGCCAATGCGCACTCAATCCATTGATAAATGTATTAATACATTAACAAATATAAATACTGAAGTAGTATATTTTGAGAAAGCAAACTCTTTTGACCGCACAGACTTCCTAATTATTAAAGTCATACAAAGTTTAATGTCCCTATGATATTACCATCCTCTGGCAAACCCCACTACTTTGTAGACCATGTCAGAATTTCAAGCTAAAACAAGAGCCGGATTTCACGGCAGAAGGAGCCAGCAGCTTCTGAGTCAGATGTGATTTTACCTGTGTGGGTGGACTCCACACGGACTGCGTGTTCATGACAGAGAGTAGTTGGGCCGGAGAAGCTGCATCCCAAATACCTTCTTTGTCTGTGGATGTTCTTGTGCCGCTCTGACAGTAAGAACTGTTCATTCTTATTTCTGGCTCTTGGCAGTGCGCGGCTCCTTCCTGTTAGTGCTCCTGGCAGGTTACTGATGGGGCCTGTTGTTTATTGCCCTATCTATCAAGTCCTATTTATTTTTAAAATAAACTTTAAGTATACTGTAAACTCCCTTCACAAACAGATTTTTCCTCCTCTTTTACACTTGACAAGCCTCTAAAAGGAATAGTAACTCTGTCTCATAAATATTTGAACCTGAACCTTTTAGGAAAGAATTATACTTAAGATACTCAAGCACAGGAAAGGTCCCTGCATAAAACCTTCCTTCCAACTGCTCATTTTCCCCTCCTTCTTTTCTTCTCTCCTTTTTTCTCTTTATCTCATTCCGCTTTCTGTACTGCTGCTTCCCCTCCACTCACCCCAAGTCTGTTCCTACTTAAAACTTCATCCATACCCTTCTCAAGTATTACTGCTTATATAATGTACATGGCTTTACGAAGAGGTTGAAGGACTTGGTATTTCCCTACTCATCAATCTCTACATTTTAAATCTCTTATTTGGTCCTCCTTCATATAAACCCACTATTCTATTCACCCATCCAACACAAAGCTGATGAGAAAGGATGCTGACATGGTGCAAGGTAAAAGATCTTGGGATTTAAATTCGTGCTGACTTAGAGACAATCCAAACACTTACTTATTAGCCTACAGCCTGGAGGAGGTTTCCTAACTTTTGATCTTACATTCTCTCATTGGAAAAGTAAAGACTAATAATATTTATTTGAGTAAACATTCATTGTATTTTCTAAATATTTCTAGCTCTTAGCCTTCTAAACGTATTATAATATTACTTTGCACAGTTCCAGTGTAGGCAAGGCTATGCAACTTGTTTTGGTTAATGGAATATGACTGAAAGTGATATGTTAGAGGCGGTGTGTGATTGCCAGGTTTCCTTCCTTTAGTAAGGCAAATGTGGAAGTGTGTTGTGAAAGAGATTTCATCATCCTGGGGTCTTGGCTGTCTACAATAAAACAGAACCTTCTATGGACCCACCCTGGATATGTAGTTAGAGTTATTGGGATTGCTTGTTATTACAGCAAAACTTATTCTATCCTGACTGAATCATCAACTTGGCTAGGTTTTTGGAGGATGCATCACAATATATGTAAGGGAGCAACATAACACTACTTTACCACCAAGAACTAGTAGCTGTCATCATTGGGAGCATTACTATCATTGTCAGCACTGTTATTTTGTGAGATTTATGTGTTCTTTTTATTTCATGTTTTGTCTTTATTCCCACTATCTCATTGTACATATATGTATTTGCATTTCTGGTCCTTTATTAAATTATAAGATCTTGCTGGGGATATAGCTCAGTGGTGTAAGCTTTTGCCTGGCAAGTCTGAGGTCATGAGTTCGATTCCCGGTACCAAAAAATTATAAGATCATTTAGGACAACATACCTGATGGGTCCTCACTGGGACATACTCAGTTGGTACAGTACCTGTTCCAGCTACTTGTTACTATAGCGTGAAAGTGGCAACAGAAATGAATGACTTTATTTAAAAACAATATGCAGATTATAGTATACAACCATGTTTAGATTCTGTTCTTGTCTCCTCCTCCCTTCTCCATTTCCATCTTTTGGCCACAGATTTTTTCCTCTGCTTGTGCATGCGATGGCTGCCAGATATATTTTTTCCTCATTGATAGGAACAGCCACCAACAACTGTACATCTGTGCTGCAAAGGAAGTAAATTTCTCCCCAGTTTTCTTCTTTGGTGATGTGAGCTCATTTGCACCAGCTTCTCCTGTCAAATCATGAACGTTCCCAACTGGTCAGGCCTGAGTTACATGACTTTCCTGTGATCAGAGAATAGTTTAAAGGACTGTGATTGATGAGCCCTTCAGGACCACCAGAGGCGACCATGGAAGGAAGTTGTAGGCTTGGTAGATACAACAAGATTGCGCACCTGCTTTCCTCTATATATGTTGAAAAATAGAAGGGACACTAGAGAACCATCTCTAATCAATTTCCATTGCATAGTAGACCAGATGCTTCAGAGGTTGTCTCCATGGACAGTCCTCCATGATTTCCTTTGGGTAAGAACCAAAAGGGCTGGCTGGAACTTCTAATGTTTGTATGTGAGAAGTAGGAACTAAATAAGGAAGACTTCAGTTTCTAGGCTAAGCCTTTAGGTGAGTAGAGGCACCTCGTATTTAGCTAATTGTCTGATGTTTTTTGCATGCCTATATCTGGTAATCTGAACGCCTACTTTGACGATAACAATATGCAATGTAACAACCATTGTTAATTTCATGTGATCTTGTTTTGAAATTAGGTATCACTGCTATTGTTCTTAAAATTATTTTTATTCTCTTTAAAATAAAAGAAATTATCCCTAAACTATGAAAGGGAAGCAGTAGTATGGATAATCCCCTATTGGCTTATAAATATTTTTCCAGCGATTGGAGAAAACTTACAAAACTTTACAAAAAGTAGTACACAAAGAAATATAATGCTACATGAGTCAGGAACATCTGGAAATTATCCAAATTCCTTTCTGTGATCTGGGGAACATCTGTAAATTCCTAATGTGGAATGTCTTAATTAGAGGAAAACCTTATTTTTGGTATTCCTGGCTATATACGTTCTGCTAAAGGCCACTATTGGCTGCTGTGGATGTGTTGGCCACTTCAAGAGAGTCGGGATGATATCCCAGTACTTCCTCTGTTTTTACTGGGCTCAGAAAATTTGATGAAATTATACAAATCCCTGAAACCTAATATTTTTATGTGATAAAAATTGTGTAAGAGGAGGGGGTGGAAGAGAAGTTTGGAAAATGTGACAGATGGCAAGTGGGCTCAGGCACACAGCGTTCCTATATATAGGGGGGGGACAATCTGGTTAATCAAGGGGAGGGGGAGCACTTTTAAATTTAGATCCAAGTATTTTATATATTCAGCAACATCATTTACTGAAGCAGCCTAGCTGGGTAGAATTTTTAATTTTTTCTTGGGTGGGGGTGAGTTGGATGATTTGTATTTGCAACAGCTTTATGTATTATTTCATGATGCTTACGTTTAAAAAGCAAATGGTGTCTAGAGGTTTGGGGTATGTCTTTTGAGAGAGGGCTGAGAGTATCTGTTTCTAGAGAGAGTGCCTTCCAAGGAAATTCAGAGACCTTTCGGAGATCAGGGTCATTGAAGCTAATTAAGCACACTGGAAAATTCATTGTTCTCAATGAGGATAATTTTGGGGTTCAGTGGAATGAGCAGGGGGCTTGCAATGAAGACTCCTATGATCAAGGCCCAACACTAAGACTATGGAACTAGAGAGACAGTGTTACCTTGTGTAAGTCACTTCAGTCTTTGAGTTTAACTGTATACACAATCTGTTTAACTGTAAAATGAGAGTTGGGATAAATAGTCTTTGGAAGGCCTTAGTTTTATATTTCTATTGTTGCAGGCTGTCCACTGCAGTTCTATTAATTGTTCTATTGAGTTGTCTTGAGAAAGCTCAAATCAAATTGTTTTAACCTCTAACAGAGAGTCTCGGGTTAACTGAAGTTTATGGGTTGGTTTATTCCAGCAAAGAACATTTTCACCACTTGTTCATATGCTTCCCATGGCATCAGCCTCATGCTAAGGTTAGGTCCCCTTCCAAGTGCCTGCTGATGACTCGTGGTCCATGGTGTTCTTTCAAGTTTGGATGAAAAGAGAAAGTCACTTCCTGAAGCTATCTTAGACAAGTAAAAGATGTCTTTCCAAGAGATCCCTAAAAACCTATGCTTGCATATACTTGGCCCAAACTGACATTTTTTCACATCTATGATCACAGCCAAGGAAAATGTCTGCCTTGAGTCATACGAGAGTCTCCTAGGACCACGGTTAGTTCAGCAAGATGACTGTGTTTGGAAGACTGAAGCCTGATATGAGTAGAGAAGGCAATTGAAAATCTACTAGATGTCCCTTAGAACACTTACGTTTCATATAATCTGTGCAGTTGAACAAGAACTAGAAAAAAACTGTATTAATGAAACAGAGGTTTTATATGATAGCAATTATCATACCAAGCACATAGTAAGCATTAGGCTAACCTTAAATGTGTTAAACATATAAGATGTGCCTTTAGTTGGCAAATAATTAACAAGACATTACAGGTATTTCTGATGTTGCTGTGGTGACAAGAGCCCTGTCACTAACTTTAGTGTAGTTGTTTTCAAACTTGGCTCCAAGCTGGAACCACCTAGAGAGCTTTGAAAAATACTATTACCTGAGTCCCACCTCCAGAGTTCCTGATTTACTTGCTCTAGCGTGGGGCCTTAGCAATTAGAATTTTAAGAACTCCTCAGGTTACTGTAATGCTTTGCCAAGGATAAGGACCTCTGGTTTAGGGGATCCGAGTATGGTCAAGCACAAGTCAATTCTTTTCCCCTTTTTAGTAATATTTGAGGTTTCCTTGGAAGCCTCTTTTTCAATATTCTTCTTCTCCACTGGTCTAAACTGGTAGATTCTCCTCTCTCAGCTGGGACTCCTGAAGTACCACATGCTCTCCATTACAGTTTGAAGAAAAGAAATCCTGGGTGTGAGGGTGGAAGCGAGGAGTGGGGAAGGCCTACTGCCAATATGGTGTGTTTGAAGAAAGGAACAAAGTGGTGGTGAAGAGAAAACAAGGAGCGATGCAAAAAGCCTGTCCCACTGGCAATGGGATGTGGTTGGCACAGCACATTTAGGCATTCTCAGACTCTGATTCCCACACAGACACCCATGCACGCAGAGACACATCATCTGAAATTCTTCCTGGCCTCCCCCTGCTCAGCCCACAGCCAAGCACTTGCTTAGAATCTTGCTGCAAATTCGGAAAATGTCTGAAACATGAATAAATGGGAAGTGACTCTGTTCATTCATTCACACATTCATTTATTCACGTATTCCATGAATTGTAATTGAGTCCCTACTATGCACGAGGGATACGAACAGAAGGCGAGTGAATGGTGGTGTGTGAAACAGAAGCTTATAATTGGTTCAAATGCCCTGAATCTAGGAAGCATTTGGAATGTTTGAAACTGGACAGTGATTATCTTCATAAGTTACTGAGTTCTATTCTTAATTAGAACTCAGTTAGAGTTAGTGGACACTTTAATGAGTGCTTGCTAAGTGAGTGAAAATATGAATGAATCAATCAGTGAGTGAAAACTGGATGCATGGTGACTGTGTGGTTGGGTAGCAAGGAGTGACATGATATTAGACTGAAAATATGAGTGTCTGTCAATTTATGATGGGTCTTGTGTTCTGTGGTATTAAAGCCAGCAGATATTATATTCTGTGCACTGGGAAAACAATTCATGTTCTTAAGCAAGGAATGATAGAATTAGGGAAAGTCTCAGTGAAACCTGAATGCTACATTGCCATTTGGGCAAAGAATAGGATGAAAGAATGTTCTAGAAAGAGACAACAACCTGATGTACAAAAGATTTAAGTCAAGAAGAGTGTAATATGTTTGAGGAATGGCAAGGCATGATGCTTTGGCTGAGGATCTGGGTATAAAAGATAGCCTAGTGGAGAGACAAGGAATAGCAAAGGCAGAGAGCAGTAGATGGGATGTCAGATGCAGCTGGTTCTGAATCTTATGGGCATGTAGAGGAGTGGTGTTTAACCGAGACATGGGAGATCAAGGAATGCTCTCTAGAGAATGACATATAAGAACTAAATCTAGAAAACTGAGCTGAGTTAGCAAGAAAAGAAAGGGGAATGGTAGGTGGAAATGGAGAGGGAAGTAAGGATGTTTCAGATGGAGTTGAACTCTCACAAGCATGGAGAGGTGAGAGATAATCCCAAAATTCTGAGCAACATCTTAATTACAGCATAGACATGAAACTACAGAAACTCATACCGTATCAGGTGCACTTGTATTCATCTCACAATGACCCTTGGAATTAGGAATCAATGAAGTAACTTACATGAAGGAAATTTACTGCACACAAAATAATACCAGCCACAATTTATAAAAATACATGTAGAATATTCACAAAATCAAAACACTTTAGATTGGTTAAGTAGATAAAGTATGTGATTAAAGGAAGTTACTGATATGGAAAATATGGCTCATTTGTGGGAAAAATCACAAAACATATGTTACAGTCCACTTTTTTCAAAAGCAACAAAACAAAACAGGCATGTACAGATCAGAGTTGGGGTATGTACACTTACCTGTGAGTAACAGTAATTTTGCACGATAGACTATAGATGACTTAAATTTTTTTCCATTTAGATCTTCACTTTCCTGTGTCAAAAACACGAGTTTATATACTTAGTAAGTAGGAAAAAAGTATAAAAATATAAAAGTACTTTGTCAAAGTATATGAAAACCCTACAAGCTTTGCTCACCACTGTGATTATGTCTTCAATATTTGTTTCCCTTTTCTTATCATCCAATTTTTCACTGTACACCACATTTCTCTTGTCTCAAACTTCTCTTCAGGGACATGCTGGTTTTTTTCTTAATTTAGAGTGAGGCAAGACTGCACCTGTGAGCCTCACTATGTGGTCTTTACTCTCGGTCGAGTGGCTCAAGGAGGAGCAGGTGACTCAAGTGATATCAAGCTAATGAGGTACAAAAAGTTTTGCTGGAGGAGGCCAGGAAAGAATGATCTCCCTTAAGCCAGAAAGCTTCTCAAAACAGCCCTTTCTCTTGCCATTACCTATTTAAATGTGGGTAGCTACATTTGGCTAGTGAGTACTGTATTGGAAAGCATGGCTCTAGGATATACCAGCAATGTTAAGAATAACAAAGCCCATGACATGGAACAATTTTCAGCATGCCTGAAGAAAGCTCTTGGGTTACCTGATAGTAACTACTATTGTTTGAATGTCTCCACCAAAACTCATACTGCGGATGAGGAAGGACACAGCTCCAATACCTTTTAGCAATCAAGCTTCAATCCGAGGAGCCTGCCTTAGAATAAACAGACACCTTGCAAGGAAAAGAGAGAATTGGATAAGAGTCAAGAGTTAAATCCTTCCTAGGTTATAATGGAATTGCCAATTCAAAACCACGTGGAGGCTAGCGCCACCTATGGGCTGTCAACCTCTAAGATACCATTCATCGTTAGCATTTTCTCCAGTTAAAAACATTTTTTTAAAGTGATTTTTTCTCTTTTAATTGTATCCAAATGCCGGGCATGGTGGTGCATGCCTGTAATCCCAGCACTCGGGAGGTTGAGGCAGGAGGATCACTGTGGAGTTCGAGGCCTGCCTGGGCTACAAAGTGAGTTCAAGGCCAGGCTAAACTGTGTAGTGAGACACTGTCTCAAAAAACAAAAACAAAAACAAATTGTATCCAAATGCATTCTAGCTTGTCTTTGTATGTTATCCACCTCTTAGAAGGTCACCGTTTTAGATCGCTTTCTCCTGCTATAACACTGTAAACTGGGTAATTTATAAAGAATAAAGATTTATTCACCTCATGGTTCAAGAGGCTGGATCTAGAAAAATCAAAGGACCCGCGCCTGGTGAAGATCTTCTCGCTGGGGGGATTCCGCAGGGTTCTGAGATGCCACGGACATTACGCGGCAAGAGGAGCACGTATGGAGACAGAGCCAAACTGGCTTTTGCAACAGACAACTCGGGTTAAATTTCAACATGGGTGTTGCTGGAGACACTCAAACCGAACCAGTTACTATCAGGTAACTTACAGACCTTTCTTTTAGCTTTGAAATTTATTCCTTGTCTCTAGTTTTGTTTTCCTTGAATTAACTGGTATCCACTAGAGCTGTTTTCCAGTGCAGTCATGTGACTATTTAAATCAGTTAACTAGAACTAAAATCTCAGTTGCTTGGTTGCACTAGCCAGGTATTTCAAATGCCTACCAGCCGCACGCGGATGGTGACTACCAAACTGAACAACAGGAATACAAAATATTTTCACTGCTGCAGATGTTCTGCTGGATACTGCTCTGTGTGTGTGTGTGTGTGTGTGTGTGTGTATGCCTGTCTGTCAGAGAGAGGAAGGTGATGGAGGGCAGTGGAGGAAGGGGGAAAAAGTGGTATTAGCTGGGGAAGGTATATTCTAATGTCCTTCATGCCAGTTATTTTGCTGTGTTCGCTTGAGTATGTCTCTTTCCTCTCCATTGGTCTTCTGCTTTCCCCCAAAAGAAAGAAGCCAACTTAGAAGACTTTGGGGATCTCTTCTGGGTTCAGTGCAGTGACGTTCTAAGTATGGTATTTTCTTTTGAGTTTTAACAGCGGTAGGCTGTTCGATTCTTCTGGGCTCAGCTGTGAGCTCTATCATCAGATCATACTTGGATATTAAATACTGAAAACAAGGGCTGAAAATCCAGACTTTGCTTTTAAAAAATTTTTTCTAGCAAAAAATCTAACAAATTTAGCATAGGTAGGCATGGATTCAAACAATGTATGCACCGATTTCCTTTACTTAGTGTCATAGCCATAGAGGAACCAGGACAAGGCAGTCACCCTGAATATGTGTCACCACTTCATAAACAAATATATTGGCCACCAAAAGATTTAGCAGAGGCTGCTGGAAAGGGTCACAAAATCAACTCATTCCTATAAAAGCAGTTCATTATGCATGCCATCCTGATGGCAAATTAGTATTTTATTCTTGATTCATTCATTATTATTCATTTATTCATTCAAACATTTCAGTGTGTACTATATCTCAGACTGTATATTAGATTCTGAAGATGCAACAGTGAACTGGATACTCATTCTCCTTGTTCTCAGGGTCATTCCAGTAAGGAGTTAAGTCAGACATTCAATAGGAAATGCCGGAAATGGCTGTTTACAGAGGTAGTTAGGCTATGGTAGTGTTATCCCAGGTACTATACGAGTGAATAACATACTACCCTGCTTCTGTCTGAAGTGCAATAGAAGACTTCTAAGGGGAAGTTTTCCTGTCCCATTCAGAAGTGACCCAAGAGAAGTGCCGAGTGAGACTGTGAATCAGAGATAAGGCTAGAGAATTCGAGAGGAACCGCTCATGCAAAGCCTTGTCAGCCATGGCCGTGAATTTGGACTGGATTGCAAGCTTAATGAGAGATCATCAAAATGTTTCAAATAACAAGCATTATATGTTCATCATGTGTCTCCAATAGGTCTCCTGTGGCTACAGGGTGGGGAAGGTATGTGTGAGAGGTATACACTACACGTCTAGATAACTGAACGAGTTAGGGATACATAGCCTAACTAGTAAAAGATAAAAGGAGACGGTAGCTGGGCAAGGGGGCCTGAGCACAGAGGGAAATGATGGATGGAGGTGAGGCATAGACAGGAAATAGGATTAACAGGATGTTCATGGGGAAGGAAGTGACGAGGACTCCATTCTAGCCAATTCCTCAAGGGGGTGAAGGGTCATTTGTCAGATCAGAATGGGTTAGGGTGTCTGATTTCCAATCCACTACAGACCTGAGCTTTTAGTAACAAAGGAATCATGTTATTGTTTTTATTATCACTAAAGCAATCATTTTTGTGACATTTATATGCTTACCATACATATTCATATCCTTGTGATAAGGGGAATGACTCAGTGGTAGAGCGTTTGACCGCATATCCTTGTGACAAAGAGACCTCTTGGTCTCTAACATAATAGTATACTTACTATTTTGGTTAGAGAGAACGAGGTGAGTCTGTTGTGATTTCAACTTTTTCTCTGTCTTAAATGGAGAATATAGAAATCAGAAGTGGGAGAACAAAAGAAATGACCTTATTTCTTCTTTTCTTCTGGCTGCAAGACAGATAAGCAATGAGGAATTGCAGGTGACACACAATTGTAGAGATAGGCTGTTGGAGGTGAAAAATGAGACTTTTACATGAAGGTTATCTTTCCTTGTACCCTTGAAAAATCTCGTCTTTCATTTTCTTTTCCTTACAGGTACTGGAAATTCTGCTTCACACATCCAGAATGACTTACTGAATTCAATATCAAGTTTTATAACAAATGATTGGGCCTCTTTCTGAGTGTGTGTTTATTCTTTGTTACTATGGATGATTTTTATTCTTTTCTAAGGAATGGCTTGGTATTTTTGCCTTTGTTGTTGCCATTTTTGCTTGTTTTGTCTTGAGTTTTGCGTTGTGTTGTTTTTTGTCCTAGGTTTTAAAGAAATAAATTTTACCTTCTTCACTATTGCTTCTGGGAAGCTTGGAGTCAAAATAGTGCTTTCCTAGATCACTTGATGATTTGCATATCATGTTCTCATTTTATATCTGATTTATCTTACTTTACTGACTTGACCTTTTATGAGTTAAAATTCATTCTTTCTCAATAATATTGTTTGCCTAAAATTTGGTTGTGCAGAGCTTAGGCTGTAGGAATTAGAAGAACATGAGTCATAGTTCTTCAGTCCTCTTAGAACTGTAACATTAGTTCAATCACCTAATTTCTTTGAAATTTGTTTTCTCACCCTGAAAATAGAGATCACTGTAATATGGATTTATTAGTGCTTCCAGAAGTATCAAGTTGGACGCAGCATGTAAAGGCCAAGCCAGTGCTTGGTATTGAGAAAGAGGCCCCCCACCTCAAAAAAAGTGTTTGCGTATTAGCATAATCACCAGTATCAATCAATTCACATTTTCTTATGCTTCTTTTGCTTTATTTTCATCATCCTTTTCCTCTTCTTAGCTTGGGTATACTTTGAAGCAAGATAGGGTACGGACCAGGGAAATAAGCAAGTATATATTCTTCATTTAGGTCCCAAAGATGTACAAGTTAGGGATGCTACTATATGCTTGATTTGAGGCACATGCTAGCCCTCTAAGGTAGACAGAACTTCAGTGGTCCTACGGAAGAAAATACGCAACACATGATTTAAGAAATCAGGATATGGGAGAAAGATGGAGTAGCATTATTACTTAGCCAAGGGAAAAGGCATATTGCCTTCACATCATTTGGGGTTTAAAATAGACACTGTCAACTGACTGACAGGTAGCCCAAATCACCGTAGAGAAAAGGAATAGTGCTTGAATGATACAGAATACGCATGAATTCTATGTGAGGTGCCATGTCAATGATTGTTTTATTTAATGTCACCATTTTCATTAATCAATTGAAATGGAGCAAGAAAAAAAAATCTCAGAGCTGTGAAATCACAACCAAAATGTGTTATTTCAAGAAATACTTAGAACTGATTTAAATGGTGTGCATCTAAACCACTTTGCATTGGACTGAAACTTGGCATGTTTCTTAGTCCAGATGTAATTTATTTAAATTCCTTTAGCTGTTTTTCAGTTTAGAAATATGCATAGACATAAAATTTTGCATGTTTCACATTTTTTCCTGCACATTTGTGAATCAAAATTAGCCAATTTATTAATTGGCTTGTTGTTACACTGAGCTAAGGAGAGTTTCCTTCCTTTTTCTTTCAATTTTTCTTTTTCTGCTGCTATGTATTGAACCCCGGGTATTGAGTGTGTTAGACAAACAGTACCACTGAGCTAAGTTCCCAAACCTCAACTCTCATTTCTCATAAGCAATGGGAAGTGTGGTAATAAGGGGCATTTGGGACTTTCTGTCCTGGAATAAATGCATGGTGATGCTTGTGGCTGGATTCAGGATGCAGGTCTTTCCTGGGGTTTTCCAAGTAATTTAATCATACCAAGTATATGTGAGGTTGTTTTTTGTTTTCAAAGGCATTTATAATCATTTGGAGTGACATTCATACTCAACTACAGGTGAAGTTTGCCCCTAAGAAAATTGGACGTTCTCTTTCTTCATGCCTTCTTTTCCCCAGCCTTTAATGTCTGCCCCACCATCGTTTTCCTCCTTCCAGTTCCCACCCTGTTAAACTGTCACCCCCTCGAACTTGTTGGATTTGTTCTTATGTAAGGTAGTTTGCTGAATGTTCTTGGTTATTTAAGCACTCTGAGTTTTTAAACTTTAACAGCCTCAATTACCTTCATGGGGTCTTTCTTCTGAATTAATAGAGGGTTCTCCATGGGAGAAATTCCACTGAATAGGATTTTCTTTTCTTTTTCCATACACAAATGTAAATATACAAAAACTTTACTGTATTTGAAATTCTTGTGTTTATTTGAAATGCGTGTGGCCTGGAACATGACTTGAAGTATCAGGAATTTGTGAAACTAGATGGCTAAAACAATGACACTGCAGCCCTTTGCCTCTCAGACACTGTGCTGGCATGACAAAGTGTCAGAATGGAGCATGAACATGGGCCTTGATCAGCTTGTATGTCCTAGCTTACAGGTACCCTAAGGCATTCCAGAGGCAATAATCAGTGCTTTGGATGTATTACTGCCCTGGTCAAAGATTCCCAATAGACTTCTGCAGTGGGCTCTATAAAGATGGGAATTTAGTGTGTATACTCTTGTCCTCTTCAGCTTAGGGGAGTAAGTTCAGCACAACACTTCCAGTAAGAAATGTATAATACAAGTTAAAGTGTTCATCAGTCAGGATAGATGAGGTAATGCTGCAATAACAAATAACTGTTTGAATAACAAACTGTTTCTTATTCACTGTGTACAGCCATTATGGGATAGCAAGAGAGGAGTAAGACTTCTGCTCATTGTAGTCACTCACTGACCCAAGCCAAGTGTAGATCACTCCACTGATCCACTCACTGATCCATGCAGCTAGTCCATGCTCCAGAATAAGAGAGATCTGTAATGATTTTTTTTTTCCATATTGATGATTAAACTCAGGGCCTTTGCACTGAGCTACACTGTCAGCCATTTTAATTTTTTTTTGAAACAGGTCTTGCTGAGATGCTAAATTGCCTAGGCTGGGCTGGATTGAGAGTCCTGGGGCTACAGGCGTGCACCACCACACCTGGCTCAAAAGGGATCTAGAGGCTTTCCTTCAACAACTAAATGCTCCTGCCTCAAAGTGACACCATTTATTCTGTTAACACCCCATTGACCAGAAATTTATGATCCACCTAACCGTAGAGGGATCAGTACATGCAATCCCACTATGGTTAGAAGGTAGAAGGCTCAACTTCTCTGAAGAGTGTGAAGGTGGTTTTCTTTCGACTTGGGGGAATGGACTAAATGACCTTAAAGTTGAGCTGGTGATCACTGGCAACAGTGCAGTGAACTATTATGCATTTGGCAGGAAAAAAAATAGAACTGTACTGCTGGTCTTGCTTCAACACATATGCGATATCACTTAAGAACTATTTTTCCACTTTCGGGCTTTTAGTTTTCATTTTAAAATATTTTCAACAATGCCTGTCTCAGTGCTCAAACACAAATCATGAGTCGATGCTTCAAGATCATTAAATTAAGTTAATGACAATAGTTAACTTAATTTGACTTCTAGAAATAAACACAACGGCTACTTTTCAATATGATAGCCTTTATTAGCAACTGTGCATTTAATTTTAATTTTAATTCATTAGCATATCAGAAAAATAACAACTGATCAGTATGAGATAAGGCTATCCTACACACTTGTATATTTCAAATGCCTGAAGTAATATATGCATCTTGAATAAATGAATAGTAATTTTTGTCACTGTCTTAATGTTAAAGAAATAAAGTATCATGGTAGATTTTTAAATTTTTTTTTTCATTAAGTACTTTAACTCACTGTTTATGGGATGGACTCTTTGGCAAGGGGTACATGTGAATCCCTGGGGTTTATCCTTAAATGCAATCAGTCAATCAATAAAGGAGATGAGCTTTTAAGCCAGATCATATGGGCTTGAAATTTGCTTTATCTTTTAGTAGCTCAGTTATCTTGAACAAGTTCTTTGGCTATTCTTTCTTTGTCTCCTATTTCTCATTTAAGAGATGGAAATAATAATAATACCCATTTTATGGGGTTAACATAAAGGATTAAATTATACTTTACCAGACATAGTATAGAATAGTACCACGAGGTGAAGTTTTGGGAAGCTATAGCTGCTGCTGTTGTGGTTATTATTACTTGTGTCTTGATACTGCATGCTTAGCATAAACTTTCTAAATATACACACAACAATAATGGACTACAGAAATGGAATATCCAATACCAGGTAGAACTTTGGCTTTCTGAATTTAGTTTTAAATTAATATTTACCGTAATTTTGAAATTTTTTAGTGCTGACTTTTAATGAACGATTGTTATGTTACAAAGATCTCTTAATTTGTTTTGTGCAATGTGAGTAACCAGTGGGAAATGTAATGAGTAATGGAGGACCCCCTTTTCTTTCACTCTGTGTAAAATAAGAAAAACGAATGTTTCTAAGGATGCATGGTGACATTGCCCCTCCTCTATAATCTCTGCAAAACGCAAGAGAATATCCTGAGAAATTTTGAAAAGTTTTTGGAAAGAAAATTATGAGAGTTATACCAGTTTTGAAAATAATCTTAAAGGGTAGACAGTATGATCCATGACAGTGAGGATCAACCTGATCATACTTTCTGCTCTGTTCCACAGATCTATCACATAGTAGGTGCTTTACAAGTGCTATGTGAAGCAACTGAATGAGTATTTCAGAGAATTATTACTAGTGCAATCTATAAATGAAAAGTAGGTCACCTTACATGCATCTTTGAAGTTTAACTACAATCACAGTATATTTCTAAGGGAAGAAGGGTTCAAATCATAGTACTAGAAACAAGATTGACCTTCCAAGTGTTTCTTCCCCCTGTCCCCACATGTTATTTTAAGGAAAACAAAATATTTAAAACAAAAATTGTGAGCATATTTCTTCATTGGATCTCAGTCTGATGCTAAAAGTGACATATTAAACCTGTTCAACAAACTCAGAAGCATGTTTGGGTTTAAGAACATAAATGTCTCTATTGTATTCCAGATATTTTATTTATTTATTTTTTTGGTTTTTGTCTGATACCAGGAACCGAACTCACGACCTTGCGCTTGCCAGGCAGGCGCTTTGCCGCTGAGCTAAATCCCCAGCCCCATGTATTCCAGATATATTCCATTCCCAGTTTCAGCAGCCAAAATAACAAATAGAATTAAATTAGTCTAAGCCTAACAATAGTTCTTGTTAATTTACTGACTAAAAGAGCATTAAGAAGTAAGAAATGGCATATATTTCACTTTCCTATTTACTGTTGGAAGCCTAACACCCATTAGCACTATCAATATTTTACAAAGTATTTTTTTTTCTTTTGTTCCTCCTTTCTTTCTTTAGAGCTTTGGCAAATGAATAGTATCGGAAAATCCTCTCACACAATAGCTCAGGCAATATAGAGTTAAAGCACTGCTTGAGTTGTTGAAGACTTACGGGCAGATATTAGAATTCACAATCGCTGTAATAGAAGGTAATGTCACTTTAAGACATGTGGTACTTTGGAGCGGAGGGGTGTATTGAAACAGACTCCTGCTACTTACAGCACCGTATAGCAGCCCAGCTCTTACATTTCCCTGCCTAACTCTGCCGCGAAGGCACGGGAGTGGGGATGGTCCATTGGTGACTATAAACTGATTCTCTTCAGGAAGCTGTGCGTTATCTCACCATCACTTCAAAGGTCTCGTCAGGCAGAGGTGACGCCAGGAGATGATTTAAAGGTGAAAATGACAAGGTTTCCACCCCTCAAACGTTGGCTCCTTTTCTGACAATACGGTCTGAATGAACCTGATGTCTTCTTTACAGTGGAAATAAGATCGCCGGAACAAAAATATTTTTTTTTTTATTCCTGATAAAGAAGATTGTTGGGAAGCTCTTTCTTTAAAATCTCAAAACTGTGCCATAGATGGATTTTAAAAAGTGTTAGATCTTTCCAATGAACACGAATAGAGTACTCTGCTCTTGGCTGGATTTTTCAGGTAAGAAGCCTCTTTAAAGATTTAAGATCCAGAAAGCAGATTTGAAACATACTCAGCCCTATTTAGAGAACTGTTCAAGGCTGGATATATTATTTTGGGAAAAACATTTATTGATACCACCTCTCTGTAAAGAGAGCAGGGAGAGCGATATGCAGGAGGCTTGGAAGTAATGCTGAGAATTAAAGAAAGTTAAATGTGAAGAGAAAAAAAAAGGAAAATGTAAATGTCAAGCCACAGTAACCTTTTTGAGGGCTAAGATCTATGTGGGTAAAGAAACAAGCAAAAGAAAGCAGAGTCATTGGATAGCAGTTAAGTTTTCATTGTGGTAGAATTCTTTCAAGTTTTGATGAATTCCTAGTGCATTTTAGCGGTGATTCTCATGCAGGAAATGCATGCCAGCCACCTCTGTTTTGTCTTTCTGTAATTTGCAGGGTATTCTGAAAAGGTCCTTAAATGCATTCATGGTAGGAGTCACAGGAGGGCTGTTACTATTTTTCCTCTATGGAGGAGAATGCATTTATGTTATCCTGATAGTTCTGAAAACAATGAGGCAGTCTGCTGTGTACAAAAGTAAACAGTGGGCAGTGAAAGTAATTAGAACATGAGTGGTCCATCCGAATCTCAGAGAGGGTACCAACGGCACCAAGCTGTTGAAAATAACGTTTTCCTACTTTGCACTTAATTATGATTGTCACCATTTACCTATTATAATCTGAAAACCTTCTATCTCACTTCTAAAACCCACAAATTACCCTGTATCATGTGCACAAATATATCCGTATAATGTGCACTTTTGTTTTCTGAACATCACAGGTTTTTTAACAGTGCCAATTTCGAATAAAGAAAGAGGCCACCCTGGGAGGTCAGTAGCACATTTTCAATGTATAGTTGCAATTCCTAAAGGGTATCATTTCGCAGTGGAAAGGAAAACAAGGAACAATCTTGGTTCCGCAGCCCTCTTTACTCAAGAGAAAAGCATATAGTTAGTTGGATTCTTGTGTAGAAAATGCTTCCAATCACTGGCTGAGTAAGGAAGAAGCTTTTAGTTTGATTAATTTGGCAAAATGAAATGCAGCATAAGGTGTTGCTGGAGAAATTGGACAATATGTAGCGTAGTTGAGCCTCTGTAGCTCCTAAGATTCTCATAGGTACAGATAACAGTGTCAAAGTTTCTCAGCGCCTGAGAAAAGGTATATGTTCATCCATAAATATATACACCACCTGTGTATACATATTCATCACTTCTACACAGCAAATGCCACAATGGAAACTTAGGAGACAAAGCACTCTTGTAAAGGACAGCTTGCTTCAGGATAGATGCATAGATCCTGCACCTGAAACTGATTCTGGCTGAAGACAGTTCCTTCTGATTTTAAATCCAGCCAGAAAGATAGGCTCTATTGGATGACAACATGACTCTGAGAAATGATTACTTAGTTTAGAAGACAGCATTGCAATTAAAAATTCATGACTGTAGAATTAAAAAAAAAAAAACCCACTTTCTCCTTCCAGGCTTATGTCAGACTTGCAATGAAGTTAGAATGAACCCAAATCTGCAGCGTTTCAGTTCCTGGGATAACTATAGTTTTCAGATCATTGTGTAAAATCATATTTTTAGTTGGCGTGCGTGCTACTAACTTCCTAGTTAACAGAAACTTTTTGCATTTTGGCAATCCGTGGAGTTTTATTTTGCTGAATTTTTTTTTAAAAATGCATTTATAATCTCCTGGAAAGGATTTTCCCTCACTTCCTGGCATGACCTCTGCTAGATCATTATTTCTCACCAGCCAAGTAGCAAAGGAATATGACGTCTGAGACCTCCCTTCCCTCATCAGTGGCGCTGACTGAGCTGGGGGTTTGAAATCAGGGGTGACCTTTTGTGTCTCATGTTCTCTTTAGAGAATGGCAATGGTCTCTGCGATGTCCTGGGTGCTGTACTTGTGGATAAGTGCTTGTGCAGTGCTGCTCTGTCATGGGTCCCTTCAGCACACCTTCCAACAGCACCACCTGCACAGACCAGGTAAGTCGGGGGCTGGCTCCCCGCAGCCTCCCCCACATCCACATTCACCCTGTCTCCTTAACAGATGGTTGAATGTAAGTGACAGAAAGTGCTATGGTGTGGGCAGCTTGCCTCGGAGTTTCAAGACATATTATTGGCTGGGTACTCCGGGGCAGGAGAGTATACCAAAATGCCTTGGAGGTCTTTCTATTTATTTCTCGAAAAACTGGGTTTCTCTAAAGGACCCCTCCACACACCTCCATAAATAGAAGTCCTTTGTTGTTTTTCCATGCTTTGGCCAATAGCACCACACTGTGTAAAAGGTGGCAGATAACTTTCAAGACTTGAGCATTGGGGCGGGGGGTCATGTAATCTCGGCATGTCTACTCCTGGAGTTTTCTCACCTAGAGCAGGTACTGTAACGTCAGTCTCTGTGAGGCTAAGGACTCTGCAGATGTTAGTCTTCAAACTAACTTTAGAAGGAAGTTGTCAATGAAAGAAATTCAAAAGTGACTTACTATTGCTTGTGTGGTTTAATTGGCCTCCTTTCCTCTCTACTTTCTGTCCTTCTAGCGTGTTCAGTGGCTTTTTCTTTTGTCTCTCTGGCTCGTTCTCTTTTGAAATTCTTTTTTGTTTTTCTTCTCCCTTTTGGCAGTTTCAGGAACAAATTTCTCCTCCACAGACTTTTTTGCTTTTTCCGCATAGAATTTTTAGTCCTGGGTTCGTTCTGCGTTCGTCGCCTGCCTGTTTAAAGCATGTTTCTGACCCTCCCCTGGCCTCCAGTCCTCTTCTTCCTGTCCCTCCCAGCTCCATTGTGCTTGCCTTCCCGGGAGTTCCCTTTAGCTTGGGTCCTGCGTCCTTTCACTCCGTCCCCTCCCGCCGGCCCGCCCCGCTCCTGGTGGTCAGGTCGGGCCTCTGGGGACCAGTTGCGCGCCCAGTTCCCGAAGATCCTCCGTTCGGAGCGCTCCGGCCCTCCAGCCCCGCCGCAGATCCCTCGCTCCCCTGCCGGTATCCACCCTGCTTCCTCCTGCTGCGGGCCCAGGGTCCACGCCTTCTCTCCCCGGCTCCAGGGCAGGGCCGAATACCCGCCCCGGGCTCCGAGGCACCACCCTGGGAGCCGGCTCCAGGGTCCTCGCGCTGCCTCCAGGGCGCAGCTTCCAGGCTGGGCGAGGCTCGGCGAGCGCGCCGCACCGGTCCCTTCGCGCGCTGCAGGCGAGCGCGGGCCGGCGGGGCTGGGGAGCCGGGTGCGGGCGGCCTGTGCGGGGGCCCCGGCCACCTTCCTTCCCCTGCCCGGGGTCAGGGAACGAAGGCCAGGGGGCGCGGGTGCCCCTGCAGGTGGGCATGGAAACCGCGCTGTCTCTGCCGCCCACTCGTATTTCTGTGTCCTGTGTCCAGAGCCTGGCGCGGGGGAGGGAATGCAAACGTGGATGTGGGGTTCCCTGTGTCCCCGCTTTACCTCCGGTACTTAATCACTGATTTGTTCACCAAGAACTGTTCTGACAGTCTTACAGATACTGCGGGAGGTCTGCCTTCCTTGTGTATCCCAACAGTAAGAATTCCTGATAGAAACCCTACTAACTCCGGTGGTTTAGACACTGTTCTTAGGGTGAACTCACGAGTTAAGTTCCTACGGAAGTGAGGGTAATGCCTAACCCCTTCGCCCGGGAAGAAGTTCCGAGGGGCTGGTTAACTTCACTGAGGCAGCAAAGCCAGTAGCTGCCCTTGGAAGTCCAGGGGGCCTGATTTCACCTCCAGCGCTGTGTCCAAGGGAGGGGAAAATGACCAGGCCCAGTGTCCTCTCTGAGGAGGTGAATCAGATAATATTCATGTAATTTGCGAAAACTTTCAAATTATGGAATGCCTGGAGCAGCAAACCCATTCTGAGAGGAGACAGAGGCAGAGCTGGAGAGGACAGCAGAGTTCAGGGCTGGCCCGTCACCTGAGATGACACGACCTTGGCCCGGGGGCTTTTCTTCTGGGAGCTGGTTTCTCTGCCTGGAGATGTGCTGGGGATTAAATAAATGAACTTTCAAGAAAGTGTTTGCAAACTGTAAAGTTCTTCATCAATGTCAGGAATCACTGATGTCCCACTTAATGGATGACAACCTGCAAGACAGATGTTGAGTTAGTCTTCCCTTAATCTACACAGCTAGGACGGGACACTGCTTTCTGTCTTTCCTTTGTTGTTGTTGTTGAGTTAAACCAGGTATATATGCCTAGAACATACCACCGGATGCTCTGTCTTATTTTATCTTCTGTGTGTGTAATCCTAAAGTAGACACACTTCAGTTTGCAAAAGCTTTCTCGTAGATTATCTCTACTAACCAGTGAGTGTGCTCTTTTTTGGTGGGAGGTTACGGCTGTTTTGGGTAATAAATAAACGTGTCTTCCTAGAGATTATTATTAAGATATCATACTTTTAAACCCAGACTCATATTGCGTTCTGACGGGAAATTAAATGCTATGTTTATTTTTTCAGTTGTCTGTCTTAGAATTTACTGATTACTAACAGAGGCATAGTCAGACTGTACGTTGGATACCCCAACAAACTGTAGCATTGAAATCAATTTCAGCCACAAGTGCTTACATGCTTGAGAACCGTCTTTGCTTCACTGCTGAAAAGAAGAAACTATAAATATTCCTTTTAAGATGCAAAGAGATTAAAATGATATTAAACTGAAAGTCCAGTGGTTCAGGGTAATAGAGTTATTCAACTTTCTTGATTTGGGGGGACAATAACTGCAGAGATTAAAGTGATAGATCTTGGTCATAGCAATATTCTTGATTATTTCAGCCAGACTCTAATTCAATCTTCTGTTTTGATTTTAGGGGTGAGACTATGCCTTTTTTGATGAGAGCTGTGACGTTTTTCTTTGTGGGTCTTAAATCTTCCGGGACACTAATGAAATGTGTATGAAAACAAGAGAGAAATCAGGGCCAGTTATCTGTGACAATCCACCCCTAAATGAGCAAATAAATAAATAAATAGCTGGATAAATGAGCAAAAAGGAAAAAACATAATCTCATTTTCTCAGATCGGTTAAAACAAGTGACATGATGAAAAAAAATGAGACACCAGCAGACCCTGAGCTTTGCTACATTTGCCTAAGCTTGAAAAATCGCCCCTTTCATAAAGCAAGAGCAAGCAGACTCGGTGCGCATACCAAGTATCCAGGAAATGTGCAAAATAACAAATCTTTCACTCAGGGACGAGTGGGGGAGTGAAGGTTTTATAGTTGCCCTCACCTGCCTAGGAATGGCCGCCCTTCCCCCTCCCACCAGCCCCTTCCAGGCAGCTCCCCGTCCCCTCTGGAGTAAGATTGACGGTGCTCCAATTGCGAGCAGCCAATTTCAGTCTTTCAAGAAATAATCCACTACGCTGACAGATGAGTGGAATTTGACGCTATGTTCCCCTCCTTCAGACTGGGCTGCACTTAGATGGCACCAGCCAGTCAGGGTCTGTTAGGGGAAACAGAGATTTGGGCCAATTTCTGCTGTCGTACATGAGGTGGGACAGTGCTTTTGTGAGGCCATGAATTTGTGATCTGTCTTCTCAATGCAGTGAGTTTCTACACAAACAGAATGAAAATATGTTCACTAGAAAATGGACTGGTTTTAATGTATTCGCCTGCAGTCTCTAAGTACTTCCTATTTTTCATATTTATAGTATTAGGAATGCACCATTTATTTTCAGTTACTCACTAGTTAAGGAAGATTAAAATAGTCAATCAAATGAAAGTGAATTTTAACATTACATAAATGAGTGAAATGTACTACGGATTAGCAGATACGTAATTTCAATAATTTAGTATTTAGCTAGATCAAGTTTTTATTTGGGGAATGATGTAGGAAGTTACCATAACAACTTGAAGAATGTCTGTTCCTCTTCCTCTTTTTTATTTTTTTTCATTCTAAAGCCATAGGAAGGACACTTAATTTAAAAAAGACAGACTGAACAATGAAAGCCCAAAAGTGGTGTTCTTATTGTTTCAGGTAATTAAAATAGCTTCCAATCTTTAGAACTACCAGTATTTGTGCACAGGGAAGAAAGGATGATATTGCTAAATGTAACTTTTGATTGGAGTTGCTTCTCTTTATGGATATATAAATTATGACAAGAGTTTTAATGGTTACTTAATTTTGGTTGTGTGGGTTGATGTGTGCAGGGTGTCCTTGAAACTTAATAAAATATGGATTATCTCAAAATTCTTTAGCAAGAGAAGAATCCTCGGGATTCTTTAGTAATTTAAAATTACACAGATAAATTACATGAGATAAGGAGTTATAAGTATCTAATGAATCATTTATTCTTCAGTCACTGTTATTTTATTGACGGGGGTGTATGAAAATGATATATAAAAAGATTACTCTGAATAGAATTGTCTATATAATTTATACTTGACAAGATTTAAAGCTATATTAAGCAAACTATGTATGTTAGAAGTATTCATTTATGACTTCATTATTATAGACCGAACATCACCATCCATTGTAAAGTGTGGTATTTTTTGTTAAATTACTCAGAAACATTCTTACATGCCTTACATTTATTTTTACCTTGCCATTCAACACTACCTTTATAGAAAACTACTTAAAGAATATGCCTCAGAATACCAAGATACACTGCAGTAAAGGGTTGTTTTATACTCTTAATATAAAAGAAATAGTGTGTACAACAGTGTTCACATATTGGGTTTTTAACAATTCCTACCCAAGCAAGGTTGCTAAGCGTAGTGAATTGGTCTAAAGATTAGAGCAGACAGGTTGTTATTTCATGTAAACTGGTGCTAGTAATAATCCATTGATCATCTGATTGATGATATTGACCTCATCCTAAAGTCAGAGTGCAACTATGGACATATGAGAAAGCCTAAAATATCAAAACAAAGTAGGGATGAAAATAAATTTCTCCCATCAGCCCATGAATTTTTAAGAAAATGGTTAAAATACTACATTAAGTGAGTACTGATTGAGCTTAAGCCTATGGCTTCAATTAATTCATAGTTGGAAACAGTGTTATATCACACTACAAACAAAAATATTTGGAAGTGGCACACATGACATTGATTTTTAACTTGTAGTTTCTTTAAGTTTAAAATGCTGATTTGAACTTTTCTAGGAAAACTGTTTCAAGTTGAAACCCTGCTTCCAAAATCTCAGCTTTTGAGGATATCAAAATTGTGCCATTTTCAAAAATAATTTCACAGTGACTCTCAAACTATAAAATGGGCACATTTTAACACACAGTTCCATTTCTAGATACTTTAAGTAGGAAAATTATTGGAAAATGAGAAAAGATTTATATATGTTAAGGTATAGTCATTGCAACAATGGTTTTAATGTCAAAAAATAAGGTAAGAGCATCATCTCCATCAACATGGAATTGGTGAAATAAATCACAGTACAACTCCTCTCTGTAGGATTCAGTGCAGCCATAACCAACGATGAGATATGTTTACGTGTGCTCGTGTAGAGAGATGTCCAAGATATACTATGAGTGAAGAAAACAAAGGGCAGAATACTCTGCTTCAAATTTATTTTTTGAGAAGAATGTCATATTTGCACATGTACAAAAAAATGTCAAAAAGAATATAAACATCCTTTAGAAAATACTAGTTAAATCTAGTGGAAGGTTTGGAATGACCTAGACTTATTAATTACTATAATTCGGTATTTTTTACTTACCCTTGCTCTGTTTTTTGAAAAGCTTAAAATATTAGCTGTAGAATTTCAATTAGAAAATTAGAAACCTATCAGTGTTTTCAGATGAAGAAAAAAAGAGAGAATATAGGGTAAAAAATATCATAAGGTCCTCTTCCTTCTTAGCGCCTTAATGTAATAAAACATCTAGACCAGCGTTTCTTAAATTATACTTCAAAAAACTCTCCCCTCAAGATTCTTCTTAGGAAAATATGTTGATTAGTGGGGAAGCACGGCTGTGTGATATGTTTGCTTTTGGAACTTTGCAGTGACTGTAAATGTATGAAGGTTCTGGAAAGATTTGCAGATGAGAAACTTGATTTGATTTAACTAAAATTTTTCAAAGATTTTTTTAAATTCAGGCAACATCTGCAGTATCTATTCATATTACGTGCATTAAGAACCATGAGACAAAAGAATGTGGAATCCTGTGACATTCACCCTTTAATTTCTCACTATTACTAAGGAATTTGACGTATAGTAGGTGCTCAGAAAACACTTGTTAAATTATTGAGGAGAGAAAAAATATTCAATGGAATCTGATACTTTTCTTTAGGTATTACTATTTGTGTGTGAATCTTTAGGTGTATATTAATGTTTAGATATGTGAACATAAGGGTGTATAGGTATTTGTGTGTGTGTGTGTGTGTGTGCGTGCATGTGTGTGAGTTTACAATTTGGAGACTTCTCAAATGGAGAGTGATATCAACATTAAATGATCAGTGTATCATGCATTTATGGATATATATATATATATTTGTGACTGTACTCAATATCTGATGAAAATATTCATCAAAATAATCCAAACAGTTGTTATAGTTTAAAAAATATACTTATGGGTACATAATATACATAGGGAACATATTTATAAAAGTTCTGTAAGAGTTTTTAGTTGCAATATGGGCCACCTCGATGATAGATTTCAAAGCTATCACAGGGGTGATCCTGAAGGACTGAAGAGGAAAGTTCACTCAGCAATAGGAAAAGGCCTTTTGCATCCAAATCTTTTGATACCAAGAGGAAAATTCATTTCATCTTCATAACAGGGAAGACATAGCACCAGATGAGCAACTTTTTCTTTTTTAGGAGAAGGAAAGATGAATTATTTTCGTGTATGTAAACTAATTGAATCCTCCAAAGATAGTGTCCTCAAAGCATGTAGAGAATTCTCTTGGCTCATTATTTCTTCTTACTTCCCCAACATGGTGTTACCAGAGATTTTTCTGTTAGGAGACGCACTGAATGCTGAGTGATCAGCCTAGTCATTAAGTGGGTGCACCCTTTACGGAGAAGGGGCTCCACCAGGCTTACCCTGTGTCCAGAAGCACAGAACACCTTCACCCCCAGGTGTGGCCACTGTTCTACTAATAGCACTACCTGCTGCATTTACCTTACCACACGCTTCCTAGACTTGCTCTCGCAGAGTGCCTCCACGTCACTCAGTAATAAGCTCAAGTTAACTGAGTCTACAGACATCTGTGGGTTTTTTCTTATCTCCCTTGTGCGGGTGGAGAATGGACAGATTGAATTGAATGCTTTACAGTGAATACAGAATGTCAGCTCCTGCGTTTAGATGAATCACCACACGGTGCTGCTGGGAAGTGATACAATGCTCCTGAAATTAGCCATGTGTCCTGGATTAGGGTCAGGAGGCCCGCAGCGCCTACTTCCCACTGAAAAATGTTGGGTAGAGATTCAGTAAACATTTGCGTACCAACTTGACTTTAGCTGTGCAAGAACTGTATATCCTGTAAAATTCAACTGTGGGTGGGAAAGGAGCATATTATGCCTTTTTATAACGTCAGAGATACTGATGGATGAGCACCAGAGTAGAAGTCAGAACCTGCATCTTTCAGGCTCTCACCTAAATTAGCAAACTGCAAGGATCCAGATAAGATGTGGAAAGAAATCAGTGATGTTCTTATTGGCCCTTAGCTTCAAGAAGATGATCTGTGTATTCCATCAGCCATGATGTATATTCTGCCAAATAATGAAGCTTTAAATGTCCAGATAACTGATTTATTCATTTTATCTATTTAATACAGCATAATTCAGTACAAAAATTACCTCTGAATACTTCATGAAACCTTTTGCTGAAACTATTTAAAAACTCTCTGGTAGGCAAGGCGAGACTCATGTGGTAATCAAAATATATTGAGCCAGCTTAGGGGGCATTAGGAATTGCTGTAGGCTGTGGCAACCAAACGCATGCACAGTACATATCTAGAGGGGACAGTATATCCTTAGCTTTACCTGAGATGGGCTCAGTGTGAGTAGATCATCTAATACCTCAAACCAGAAACTTGGGCTGGGGATTTAGCTCAGCGGCAAAGCGCCTGCCTGGCAAGCGCAAGGTCGTGAGTTCGGTTCCCGGTACCAGAGAAAAACCAAAAAAAAAAAAAAAAAGAAAACCAGAAACTTGAATGGTACATAGACTTTCCACACCTTGCAAAAGTCAGGTGAGGGCAATTAAAACCTGGCTTTGTGCTATATCTCACCCATAGATGCTCTGTGCACAACCCCCCTAGAGATTATCTCCAGCTCCAGCATTTTATGATTCCTAATGAATTTATCAAATAGCTTTACACAAGCAGCATGGGAAGCGGGTAAGTGTAGGGAAGCCCAAAGAGGACAATCTAGGAACCTCTATGTTGGCCTGCTTGAAATTACAATCAAACTTTAGTCTTAGCCTAAGTTAAGGCAAACAGGCTACACTACTGTGAATCAGAGCCTCGTATGTGTTGCCGAATTGTATCACTAAGACTCCAGTAAACACAGAAATTTTATATAATGAAGCTGGTGTTCTAATCAGAGACCTCATTTGAATTTCTGCTAAAAATCAATTAATTTTCTTTTAGATTAAGGTTCGAGAGAAATAGTAATCAGTAAATGTAATAAAACAGAGAAGTATCAGGCAACACGGTGATGCCTATATAAAACCCCTAATTTAATACTTTATTAAAGTTCACACAATCTAGTTTGCAGCCCACTAGTGGGTTATAAATATATCTTGAAACCCGAGAGTTTTTTGTTTCTTTTTTTTTTCTTTTAGGCAAATGATTTGAGATTTCACGTGCATCCATTTTACATAAGAATAAAAGCCACTTGTTAGTAAACTAAGTTATCATCTCACTAGAAATGACATCTAACTAAGGTTTTCTGAGCTTTCTTAATTGAGTATTCTACTAAGAAAATTGGCTGCCAGCTCTTGGAAACATTGCAAAGTTCTGCATGCAAATAATTAGAATTCATCCAATTTTAGGAAGGATAATTTGTTATCAGTGTATCGCGAGTGTTGTCTTAAGTTTTTAGTGATTTTAAATTGCTGTGGTTCTTGCTTTTTAATTATAAATTAGTGTTGGTTTAGTTTCCTCATTATCAGTGAAGTTTTCTGTGGGGTGTTTAGTTAACCATATAGTATGAATGACATATTTACATATTTTATATTTTAGAGTTTCTAGACTGTGAGTCATTACTGCGTTGCAGTTCAGAAATGGTTCATCTATATTCTTATTGCTAAAACATGGATAATAGTTACCTTAAAATTTGCTTATATGTGACATTTATATATGACTTTTTAAATATGGACTATAAACATCTGTGACTTATTCTGATGATATGTAATGTTTTTCTTTTATTTTTATGTCCATAAAATTTGTTACATAATATAAGATTAATGGGTTCATCTTATTTTATAAAAGTAATTAGTGATTTAAAAATGCTTCTTCCAAGAATTCATCACCTCAGAATTTTTCTAGTGGAAAGGAGAAACAAATAACAATTGGATTATTTTACTTCTTCATTGTGCTATGGCCAGGAGAGTTTGAGTGCCACTTTCGTAAAAAACAAAAAAATTGTACTTCGATGTCAGCCTTCATAGAACTTTGAATTAAAAAAAATAAATGTTGCTGTAAAAAATAAATGCATAAAGCCTTTTTATGAAATAGGATGATAAAAAACATGAGAACATGCTATGCAGAAGCTCCACAGATGTGGTTTTATTAAATTCAATTGGTTTGGTCGCTTCTTACACCTGTTCAGCTGCTGAAATTGCAAGACACTGTGTTCTGGAGAGGTGCTTGGGAATCGGGGTCACTGGGTGAACATTAACATGGGAACATTTTTGACAGCTGCTCCCAGGGTAGTTTAGAAGGAAGAAAAAATTGATGATGTTCATGTTGCCAGTTTCCAGCCTTCTGTCTATCACAGGCCTACATAATCAATAACAGCGCTTTTCCTGCAGAGCCTGGATGTGGTTTCAGAAACTTTTTCAGTCCTTCTCTAGGTACTGCCTGTCAGTTCATTGACACTGGTGTGCAAGTGGAGAGTATAACCAACGACCCTGCAGTTAACAGGCTAACCATTTCCAGAGTTGCTTTTCTTTCAAAAAAAATTAAACATAAACTGTCCATGCCACAACAGTACTCTTTTCATTAAAAAAAAAGAACTAAACTGTGAGTAAATTTAAAGAGCCATTCATGTTTAGTAGGTACTACTACTTATGACAGCACTGTTCAGACAGTTCTATTGACTTTTGACAGTTACACAATTTTCTTTGTATTACCTCCAGAAAGACTGGGCGCCTCTCTCTATTCTTGTCTAACTGTGTCTGAGACACACACCTGCCGGTGATACGGGTTCTACCTGAACAGTGGCTGCACAATCAAGGAGGAAGCCATTCATTCTCAGGGAGAAGACTGAGAAAGCCCTGCGGGGTGATTTTGTGTTGGGTTTTGAAGAGCTGCCTGGTAGGAAAAGATCAAGGATGGCCTATTCACCCTGAACTAACACACGTACAGACTTGGTGATGGTTACAAGGATACAGGGGCATTGACCCTGGAAGACAGGAGGTTCTGCCCCTTGTAAAAAGCATCTGTATATCCAAATTATAGGGACAGCAAGAGTCCCCCACATTCCCTCCCCAGTTACTGTTCTGCATTCTAAAGGCTGTCTTGATGTACACTGGTGATCATAGATGGAGAATTAGGCAAGAACCCCAGTGTCACAGTGAGAAGCAAGGCAGCCAATCAGCAAAGTTGCAGGAATTGTACACTGGCCAGACCTTCTGAGCCCTGTGAGGCCTTTTGGACTTTTGTGCAAATCTTCTCTTTGCCCAGTAAAAGGCAAAATGCATCACTGTGTCAAGTCAAGTGTCTGTTTATTAAAGAAAGCAGCATGTCTCTAACTCAAAGCCGTAGGAGAATAATTTTTAACATAGAACAAATTTAATGCTTAAATTCAACAAATGCTGATTGACCACCTATTAGATGCAAAGAATTACACTTTCTGAGTAGTCATAGAAGGGATAGTTTGTTGTAATCACTGTTTTAATGCTGAGTTCCTCACCAGATCTGGGAGGCTAGTATACCTGATAGTCCGGCTGGTGCACAGGGAGGACAAATGAGCACTTGATGCATGAATGACCGACTGACTGACTGAATGACTGAATGAATGATCCTAAACAGTGCATGCTTTTCTTATTCCCCATAATAACCTTTTGAGGTAGCAAAGTTTTCCAATTTACCAATGAAGACATAAAGAACATGTACAATAATAAGTTCATTGATTTGTCCAGGGTCATCTAGCTTGAGAGCAAGCTAGAGATTTTTCCAGCCTTTGACTATGGCTCGTTCTACTGAAAGCCTGCTATGTGCAGGCCCCCGTGTATGATGTTTCTCAGGCTACAGCATGACATTTGATCTGGCATGGGGCATTGTAGAAGAGAAGTTGCTCATGGCCTGGTGACTGAGAAGCACTAAGAGACTCCAGCAGGAACTGGAGAGGGTGATAAACCCCACCCAGACCACACCCCCAGTGACCTGCATCTTCTACCAGACTGTACTCCTAACAGCAAGTCAGCGATAAGCCTCAGAATCCAGTCACCTGCTAACAGCCCTGTCTATAAATGAATGAGGTTCTTGGGGGTCATCTGGATATAAACCACAATACCCATCTCTAACCGAGTACTGCCTCCTAGCAGCACACACAACTGCTAAACTATGAATGGATGAATCCACTCACGTGTACAGTGCCCCCGTGATCCAATCACATTCTAAACATCTGAGGCTTTGAGGAGCCACCCGGAATCTCAACAACAACAGGCATTTTGCTGGGTGTATTTCGCGGGGTGGTTGTGAGTACTGAGGCCGAGGGATACCAGAGTCTTTATTCTGCTCTGCAGACAGGCCTGGCTGAAAATACACTTTCATTCCTTTTCGACTGGGCAGCCCCTCGTTTACAAATACTTTTTATAGGGCTATTGTTTTCCAATAATTTTTTTTTCTTCAGAATTTGGAGACTCTTTTTTGCTCCACGCAGGGTAACAGCAGCATAAGACAAATCTGCATTTATTAGACTTTGTGTTCATGTAGATTTCCTGTTACACTTAAAAACGAAGTTATAAATCATTCACACTGGGAAGGAGTTCTCTCCAACTACAATTTAACTTTTCTGATAAGATTTTTTGGCATTTATCACTTGGAGACTTTATAAATTATGCAGAATATTGTAAAGTGGGCTGACCTTTCTGGTAAGTGATTTGATCATTTGCAGCAGTGCTTTTTGCTAAAATATTGAATTTGCTGTCTTTCAAATAAAACTTGCTAGACTTGTAACCCAATAACAGGTAGAAATTGCTTATACAATCAGACTAGAGATCTTCCTTTCCAGTTCCTGTCATCATCAAAATAAATATCTTCTTTGGTTCTAAAAATATCCCCACAAGTAGTGATGGCAAGTTCGTGACATACAGTCCATCCTCGCTATTGCAGACATTGCTAATCAATCATGGCATGTTTTATGTGAACCCAAGTTCAACCTCTCGATCCTTCCAACTCTAATGCTCCAGTCACTGAGTTATTAAAGGAGACAGGAATGATTCCAGAAACAATCACAGCAACCATCCCCACAACAATCATCCAGCGCCTGCTATGCACACATGACTTGCTTGCTCAGTATTGAAATGATATTCCTAATCTAGGCTACTTTTTCATACAATTCACTTGTAAATTTGCTATACGATTCATTGAAAATAATGATTTAAATGATGACACAAGATAATATATGTTATGTACCTAGTCTGATTCCTAAAATAAGGTAGGTATTAGATAAGAGTACCATCTACTTACATCCTTGGGGATCAGTTTAAAGAGTTGATTGAATGCAGGTCTTTTACCTAACCTTACCAGCACTGCTGCCAGTAACTTGGCTTAAGGGATTACTAGGAAAAGGGAAAGAGCAGTGTACCAGACAAACCAGAAATTCACATCCCATCTCTACCATTATTACACTTCTTTGCTGCTAGAGTAAGTCAATGTAACTGTACATGCCTCACTCACTGAGCAGTGGTCCCTGTTTAAAAATCCTACTATGCACACTGGGGTAGGAAATAGACTCTGTGTTCTGTATGATGCAGTAGGTGCTCAGTACATGATATTTTAATGCATTGTTTTATAAATATATGAATGTCAGAGCAAAAATAGGATAGACTGCTTAATACTCTCATAGTCATAATATTTTATTGTGTAAAATAGACACATACAGAAATTTTACAACTTGAACTTATTCTCTTGTGATCACATCTATGTCTTCTGATAATAAAACCCATGTACTTAGTCGAGGAAAAAGATTTCATGTTTAATATCTATTCTGAGAATCATAATAGTTGGCTATGAATTCTAAGTCAGTATGAAGAGGTCAATATCCACAATGTTCTTTCTCCAACAGCATGTTTTATATGCAATTTTGTATTACTAAAGGTGTTTTATTCAAGCAATTTGGTGGTGTCTGTGTGATGCCAAATAATAGGGATTTTGGCTAATTAATTTAAAGAACTGGCCAATAACTCATTCAATGGAAACAGTACAAATATCAGCCTGGCTGTTTTCTGACTCTCAGGTGGGAATATAACTCTACTGTAATGCTGTTAAGACAGCATGAAATCTTACATCAGATAGTTGCACACTTACATCTCATACACTTCGAGTGTGTTTATTTCTTTTTATTATTTTTTCAAGTGCTGGAGATGAACACAGAGCCTTACAAATGCTAATACATGCTCTATCACTGCTATACCTCCAGCCTTTTTTTTTGTTGTTGTTGTTAATTTTGTTGTTTTTAAAATCTATCTCTTCTTTGTTATAGGACCCAACTACTAAAAGGAGACACCCTGGGGTCTGCAGATAAATAAATGTTTTCTAAGTGTCTGGGCAACTCATCCCAGCCTGCCACTTATGTTTTTTCAGCTAACACTTCTACATTTTCTATTCCAAGTAGAAAATAATATCTTCATATCTTAAGAATTGTCTATGCAACATGGTGTCTAATGTTTTGAGCTTAAATAGAATGAAAAAAAAAATCAAAAAGAGGTGTCAGTGGTTTGTTCTTCCTGTTTAACACTCTAGAGATTTTGATCTAGCATAAGGGAATAACCTGCACACTTAAAAACAGTAGATGAAAGGCATTATAAGATGATGATAAATTTGCAATTAATGTTTCAGAGTTTCCTAAGAACCATACCCAACAGGCACTAGCTCACTATTAAAGAGGTCAAAAGCTCTCTGGATGCCCTGCTGACTTCTTTGATAAAACTTTATTATCTCTTTTTTACTGTCCTCGTTACCACACTTCAAAAATGCTCTTAAGTATTTCTGGCAAGCAGAACATCTGAGTAATTTTACAGTAGTGTAAAGGATTTATTAATTATAATCTTTTCATGAGTCTATTTATATTCAATCGTGACATTAATAGGTTGCCAAAACAAACTAGAGTTAATTGTGTTTAATTAAATTGTTGAAAACAAGTAAGGGTAGTTTATGATTATTGTAAGCAGAAAGCCCTACTGATGTACTTGTTTATGTGAGTAAGATCTGGTGTAAAGATCTTTCTACTAGCTACAGTATTATTCATCAAATGAAAGCAATATAAAAATGCTAATGCAGGGAAGCTGTCATCATAATAGAACATTTGGAAGTGGAAGCTTCCCATAGCATTTGTAATCCTATATCCAGTGTCACATCAATAAAAGGCAGACATCGCTTCATCTTATTATGGCCCTTGGGGAACTACAAGGCCATTCATTCACCCTTTCTGTGGACTGTGAGTGAAGTGTCTAAGATTTGGGTCAAGGATTCCATGAAGAAAACAATGCTTCAAATAGGGCCAGAAGTAGTAAGAGTAGACTGTACTAAGAGTAAAGTACAGAGTTCAGGCAAAAAAAGAATTCTCCATAAAGATATACCCTTCATTTTAGTCAAGAGCCAGAATGTAAGGTACATTAGAAAACTCAGAAGATCCAGGAAAGACATTGCTTTGTTATGGAAAGTTGCATCTACAGGCTTCAAAGACAACAGAAGGCAGACAGAAGCTCACTTTGGAAGAAAAACTATTTACATGTATGTATTTTTTATTTTAAAGAGAATAATAAAAAACAATAAAAATTACACAGAATTTCAAAACAAAATGATAGGAAATTAACAATCGTTGCATATTGTTACTTTCAAAGTAGTTGCTCATATTACCAGATATAGGCATGTAAGATTGAGCAAACAATATAAATACTTACTGTTCCTTTCAGTGACCCAATAGAAATTAGTACTACAATTATCTTAGCTATCTTGTATTTACTGTGTTCCTGGCAGTGTGCTAAGCATTCCATATTGCTTCTTTAATCTCTGTACTTTAACGACCTCTGCTGGGAGGTCGTTAATCTTCTCTTCTTTTTACCAGTGAGGGACATCAGATTCAGGGGGATTAAGTAATTTGCCCAACATAGAATTTTATGGCACAGAAGTAGCTGGGTGATATTTTTCTATTATCCTGGATATTTCTTCTTTTCACTTCTAGAACTGCATCTCCTAGTTGGTAGGCAGCAGAATCAGTTATGGATCAGATGCACCCAGTTATCATGGATTAATGCATGTAAATGCTTTGATGGTAGCAGGAGACAAAGACTCATATGGGTGGATGCTGACTTTTCAGGGAAAAAAATTAATGAAGCTAAGAAAATGATGCTAACAGAGAACATTGCAAATAGAGATTTGAACTAAGGCAGACTGGTTCCAGATCCCCTGCTTTCTAATGACCACACACAAAAGCTCTGCCTCTGCCAGTGCCATTAGTTTGAGTGGAGGGAGACAGTATTATGACGGAAATAGATGTGTGTCAAGACAGAAGAGGCCATGCTAACAGCTCAGCCCCACTCTCAAAGGCTGAAGAACACAAGTGTATTTCCTATTAGTGCTACTGTCTTCTTCCTGAAGTTGGCTGAAGGCTGGGCTATATCTAAAATTTAGAGCAGCATCTAGTTGAAGTAGGTTTGTTCATCAAGGCCAATAAAGAGTTTTGGAGGGTTTATCATCAGCAAATAAATGCCGCAATCTGAAAATATCACAAGTCTCTTTTGCTTACACGTCATTGGCTAGACCAACTCATTGGCTTCCGCTGGCAGGGGACCACAGGGTACAATTTACCATGTTCTCAGGAGGCAGGCAATAAGATACGTGTGGTACACAAGTTTCTTCATGGCCATGATATGACTTAGTGGTTAAGAAATGATGTTTTCTCTGCTACAGTATCCAGCTTAGATACCCAAGTTCAGATATCTTGATTTATTTGTGTATTTGGATGAGGCTCCAGAAACTTCAGTTACTTGTCTATAAGGAAAGAAAAGTGATTGACTAAAGGATGGGTTAATTCAATGGTTGAATCCAAGGCACAACAAGCAGGAACACCTAAAAGAAGCAACTCAGGTATACACTGATAAAAACAGTGATGCCTAAGTGTCCACAGGATTCCTCCCAGGGTCCCATTCATGTTCTTTGCCTATATTGTTATATGTACCTGTACTTTCTATCTAAAGCCTAAGCTGTTCTTCTGTGTATGCATATAGGTGGCTTTTGAATGAATGGATATCCCATGGCCCAACTTCTCCTTTGATTGAATGTGATGCCAACTTTTGGGGCTGTGTGTGCTCCCGTGCTTTTCTCCACTGAGATTCTTTCAAGAGCAAATGCTGAATACTCTCCGTTGCTCACACTCTCTCCTTTCCTTCCTGCACCTTCTCCTTTCGCTGAGTCTAATCTGTGACCTGATTGTGACACTTATTCCACTTGGTAATAAAAGGTCAAAGCATCCAGTACAACACTATCTAGGATGCTGCTGCTTACTTTAGATGGAATTTTACAGCACATACTTAGGAAGTCGGTGACATTTTTCTATTATCCTGGATATTTCTTCTTTTCACTTCTAGAACTGCATCTCCTAGTTGGCAGGCAGCAAAATCAGTTATGGATCAAATGCACCCAGTTGTCATGGATTAATGCATGTAAATGCTTTGATGACAGCAGGAGACAAAGGCTTGTACGGGTGGATGCTGACTTTGGAGGGAAAAAATTAATGAAGCTAGGAAAACAGTGATAGCAGAGAACATTGCAATTTTAGGTGCTAAATGACTTATTTTCAAACCCTAGGAACACGGTAATATTATTCCCTTCCTCCTTCCTTTAATTAAGCGGTCTTATAATGCACAGTGACCTCGGCTGAAGAAAAGTTGTTTTAGGGAGAGTAAGGCTTTCTGACAGATCTTATTTTACAAACAAGGCTTTTCCTTATTAACTTTAAAAAACAGTACTGATCGGTAGAACAGAAAAAGCTGCAGCCCGCCATTCTGAGGATACAGAAAGAGGAGAAAACAGCAGCACTAGTCTGATCTACCAGGGCTTCTATGTGTCACAAATATCATTACCAAGTGCTGTTTTCCTGTGGAGAATGCAGGAAGATGACGTTTACATATCAGAGTTTGTTCTGTGAAATGTGGCTTTATATTTGACCTCCTATCTTGTAGGAGTGGAGTAAGGCTGAGGCAATTATTTTTGTCGACATTTTAAAGGATTCTGTAAACTATCTCCTTGCTACCTACCTACCTACCTACCTACCTACCTACCTACCTACCTATCTATCTATCTACCTACACGCACACACACACACACACACACACACACACTACATCATACATTAAGGTATTTTGCAATCGTATTCATTAGGAAAGAGTTGCAAATTACTTTACCAACCATCTAAACTAAGCTTTCATTGGAGACTTTCAATGGATACTTCATTTGTCTCAAGACATCTCCCGCCAAATGGTTGTTGATTCTCTGGTTGTCTGACCTAGACAAAACTCTTTTAATCACAATATTGATCTGCCCCTGTCCTGAACCACTTCCGTTCATATCTTTTTCATCATGGTGAATAGCAGCTCTGGTCTTTTCCTTCCTCATATCCGTATCTTGGAATTGCCCTAAACTTTCCTCTTGCTCTCAGAGTTCACATTAAATTTATCATTACAGTTATTTTCCCCAAAGTCCACCATGTACCCACTCTTCTTATTTCTTACCACCTCCACAGCTGTTCCCCTGGGACAAACCACTGTTAGTTTCCTCCATAGTGGATAATTCAGAAGCCCTTGCTGGTATCTCTCTTTCGCCTTTGCAGGGGGCTCAGTGGTAAAATTGAAAGTCAGATTTTGTGCCCTTGTTGGTCCAAAACCCTTAATAGGTTCATATTTCTCTCAGGTTAAGAGCCAAAGTCTTTACACTGGATCCTAGACAATATGAGTCCCTCTAACCACAAATTCATTAACAGTGTGACATCTTCTCCTGCTGATCTCTTCTTGGATCACTCCTCTATGTACACCTACCTGCTTTCTGAGCTTTCAAAGACAGACATTTTTGGGTTCACTGCCTCTGGCTCTGGTGGAAATATTTTCCCCACATGTATATCTACATGATGCATGTTCTCACCTCCTTCACGTTTCAAACCCAAAAGGTACAATAGATACTGTGAAAGATAAAGAAATTGCTTAAAGAGAAGGAACAACTGGGATGAGGGAAAGGAGAAAAAGAAAGAAAGAGGGAAGGAAAAAAATATATATGAAGGATAGTTGGGATAATTGTACTGCTGATGTTTATTGGTTTATTGAAAGGAACAGTTAGTTAATGCTTAAATTTTTTTCTTGACCAATTTTGCATGTTTACATCTGGTAATCTGAGCAACTAATTTGAAGACAACAATATGCAATATAACAACCATTGGTGA
>NW_004955421.1:19699714-19713298 GCF_000276665.1 Chinchilla lanigera | reverse complement strand
TATGCTAAGTAAGGACTCTATTATTGAACTACACTTATTGGTTTTTAATCCACCCTCCTCTCAGAACTGGGCAGCACTTCATCCTGCTCTACTTCTTTGTAGTAGTATTTGCTGATTTTAATGCATTTATTTATTAATTTGTTGTTTGTCTTTCTCTACAAATATTAAGTGCTGAAAGGGCAGAGATTCTATCACTTTTGATCTCTGAGGTATCACTGGGCAAATAAAAGGCTCCTAATAAGTATTTGTTGACCAAATAAATGAAAGAAAGAAATTTTGGGACCTTATGACATGTAGCCTTTCCTTCTATTTTCAATCAAATGTATTTAATTATGCACATATTCCTCCTTTCTAGCCACAGACTTTCACTGAAAATGAATTTGTTCTGAGTCACACTACCTTTTGTGATCCTGGCCCCTGAACTGGCAGGACTGTAATGATCATAAGAATACACAGGGGCTGGTCCACTGCCAGATCCACGTGAGGGTGAGGTTATGGCCCATCAAGCTGAACAAGCAGGGAAATCAATAAGAGTATGCAGTAGGCAGATTTTTATGGCCAATAGTGATGTCAAATTACATTCGCATTTAGAAGATCCATTTTGTCCCAATTGTCTAACAGAAATTCAAGTGGCAAGTTCATATGAGTTTTAAACACAGAGGGCTTCTAAAAGAAAGAATTTCAGATTTAAATGTCCTTTCCTTCCAATGTCATAGTGTTCAAATCTGACACAGCCCCTTCTCTTACTGGACTCTAAGAACTGTATGCATGCTTAGGGAACTCCCTCACACTCACCCTCTCACATCTGTACTATTTAACCCATAGGAACCCATGAAAGTAGGGAGTTTTATTGTCTAGCTTTTCAGAAAAGGAAATAGAAGCTGTAAGTAATTTTTCTAGCATCACACAGCCACTAAAGGACAGAGCTAGGATTTAATCTGGACACTGTAAATCTGCAGTCTATACTTCTAACCACTGTCATATACATCCACTTCTGTTTACTTTCTTTCTGGAAAGGGGTGCATAATTACCTTGTGACATGACTCTTAGGGAAACTGTACTACTCAGTTTTCCTATTGTACTGGGACAAAGTATCTGACACTCACAATTTCAAGGAGGAAAACTTCATTTCACTTATCATTTCAGAGGTTCCAGTCCTTGGCTGGTTCCAAGGCAGAGACATCAGGGCAGAAGGGCATAGAGAAACAAATCTGCTTATTTCATGGTGGCTTAGAATCAGAGCACAAGGGGAGAGATATACCCTCCAAAGGCACAGCCCAGTGACGCACCTCCAACCGGACGACCCCACTGTCTAATAGGGCATGTAGCTATGAACAATAGTGGATTAATCCACTGATGGGTGGATAGTGCCCCATGATCCTTTCCATAAATCTCATTTTTTAACAAATCCAGTCAAGTTATGATTAACTTTCACTATCACAGAAAATAACAATGTTCTTAGACCTCATGAAAGGCACTTACTTGAGGGTTTCCTCTATGATGTGTAGACTGTTTCAATACAGAGTAGCTGAAAATATATTTTCCCCCATAGCACTTACCAGAATTGAGGAACTTGAGGCAAGAGAAGAATAACAAATGCATCTTAAGACTGTTTACTCTAGCTCTATGAGGTATGTTAATGGTATTTTGTTTGGGGTTAAATTCAATCTGTATAACAATTGTGGGAGCATAGCTGTTTTCACTACATGAGCTCTTCCTACCCAAAAGCATGGGCTATCTTTTCCTTTTCTGATATCCTCTTTGATCTCTTTTTTCAAAGTACTGTATTTTTCAATGTAGAGATCTTTTGCTTCCTTTGTTAGATTAATTCCTAAGTATTTCATTTTTTTCAATGCTATTGTGAAAGGTGTTGTTTCCCTAATTTCTCTCTCAGTGAGTTTGCTATTTGTGTACAAGAATGCTATTGATTTTTGAGTATTGACTTTATATCCAACTATGCAACTGAATTTGATTATTAAGTCTAGAATTCTTTTGATGGAGTTTTTGGAGTCTTCTATATAAAATATCAAGTCATCTGCAAAAAACGCTAATTTAACTTTTCCCTCTCCTATCTTTATTTGTATTTCTTTCTCTTGTTTAATTGCCCTGGCTAATATTTCCAGAACCATATTGAATAGGAGTGTTGATAGTGGACGTTCTTGTGTTGTTACTGATTTTAGTGTGAAAGCTTTCAATTTTTGGCCATTTACGGTGACGTGACGTTGGCTGTTGTTTTGTCATAGATAACTTTTATCAGATTGAGATAGAGACCATCTATTCCAATTTTCTATAGAGTTTTTATCATGTATGTGTTGGACTTTGTCAAGTGGATTTTATGCATCTATTGAGAAGATCATGTGATTTTTTTCTTTGGCTCTATTGATATGGTGTATTACATTTATTTATTTGTGTATATTGAACCATCCCTGCATCCCTAGGATGAATCCTACTTAGTCATAGTACATAAACTTCTTGAGGATTTCCTGCATTCTGCTTGTTAATATCTTACTGAGGATATTTGCATCTATGTTCATTAGTGTGATTGGCCTTAGTTCTCTTTTTTGGTTGGATCCTTCCCTGGTTTTAGTATCAAAAAATTCATTTGGAACTAGGAGAAAGCTAGAATAGAAAAAACAATTCTAGGCAAAAAGAGGAAATAGAGAGGGTATCACTATCCCTGACTTGAGAGTATATTACAGAGCTACTGAGATTAAAAACAGCATGATACTGGCAAAACAAAAGAGACCTGAGGATCAATGAAACAGATTAGAAGATGCAGAAACAAGTTTAAACTCACTCAGCTATTTTATCTCTGACAAAGCAGCAAAACACCTTCACTAGAAGATAGCCTCTTTAATAAATACTGCTGGAAAAACTGGCTGTCCACAGGCTGAAAACTAAAACTAGACCCATGTCTTTCACTACGCACTAAACTAAAATCAAAATGGATCAAAGATCTAAATATTAAAGCAGAAACACTAAATCCACTGGAAGAGAGACTAGGTAGAACTCTTGAAGACACTGGTGTAGGCAAAGACTTTATGAACAAAGCCCCAATCACACACAAAATATCACAAAGAATCAACTGGGATCTCACCTTATTAAAAAGCTTTTGCACAGCAAAAGAAAAGAGCAACAAAGTGAAAAAACAACTCACAGATGGGAAAAAATTTTTCACACATATTCTTCAGACAAAGGGTTAATACCTAGAATATATAATGAACTAAGAAAACAGACCCTTCAAATCAAAGATACAATCCAAAAATAAGTATGTGAAAAGAATACACCCTTCTCAGGTGAAAAAGTAAAAATGGCAAATAAATATTTTTAAAAATGTTCAGCATCATTGGTTATTCAAGAGATGGAAAATAAAGCCATGCTGGGATTCCATCTCACTCCAAAAAGAATGACAATTATCAAGAAGTAAACCAATAACAAATACTGGAGGGACTATGGGGAAAAGGGAACCCTTCTCCATGGTTGGTGGGAGTATAGACTGGTGAAACCACTGTGGAAATTAGTGTGGAGATTCCTCAAAAAACTAAAGCTATAGCTTCCATTTCACCAAGCTGTTCTCCTTCTTTGTATCTTCCTGAAAGAACTAAAACTATACCACACAATATATGCACACTCATATTTATAGCGGCACAGTTGGCAATAGTTAAGTCTTGGAAACAGCCCAAATTCTCATCAACAGATGAGTGAATAAAAAAGATGTGATTGTTTTATATGAAGGAGTATTACTGAGCCATAAAGAAGGATAAATTTGAGATATTTCTAGGTAAATGGATGTACCTTGAGACCATACTCTGAAATGAAATAAATTGAACATACATGTGTAAACACTGCATTGTTTCTCTGATGTGAGAAACCGAAAGTGTAAATAAGGACCAAAATACATACAAGATATTATCAAATACAAAGACAATGTTCAAATGGGAAGGGGAAGAAGGGAAAGGGGAAGAGGAAAGGAAGGAAGGGAAAAGAAACAAAGTGAAAAAGAAGAAAAAATTGAAACAAAGCTTTTGTAAATAAGGAGGGGGAGAGAGGTGGAAGAGAGTAAAAAAAAAGATTTAAGCTATATCATGTACACATACATGTTCCCTATGATGAATGCGATTGTATGTATATCTAAAATGTACCAATAAAATTAATTAATGACAAAAAGAATAACAGAGTTACTTTTGCCCTTGCGGCAAGGGATAGAGCTAGCCCAGGGTAGCTCCCAAAGAAGAGTCATTCAAATGCGGAGAGCCAGTGTCTTAGTCACTTTTCTCATTGCTGTAACAAAATACCTGACCCTTGCAACTGAAAAGAAGAGAGGTTTATCCTGACTCCTGATCTGGCTCCAAAGCAGAGATAGTGGAGGGGTCTGATGGAAGAGAGCTACTCTCCTTTTGTGGGCCAAGAAGCAAAGAGTAAAGGGAGGAGCTGAGCAGAGAGATGTATCCTTCAGGTCACACCCCCATGACCTTCCTGTTCTAACCAGACCCAACCTCCTATCAGCAAATCAGGTATAATGCAGACATAATCGAAACAGATGAGGCTTGGGGGCCATTTTAGGTCTAACCCATAATAGTCAGTGAATAGTTCCTTTTCCAGGGTATTGATGGTCATCTATGTGCTTGAGCTGTGGACTAGGAAAGGACTGTTTCTTGTGGAACTCTGATTTTTATTTAAATAAAGGCCCCAATAGCGCCTCTGGTGGCTGTGTCACTCTGCCCACTCACACAGCTCACCATCAGTGAAGACCCCAGGTCCCTTTCATACCTGCTGCTGTGGGGTCACTTCTCTGCAATCTCTGCCTTCACAGCTGGCTATTCGGACCCACGTGTGGATTTTAGATATACCCTTCTTACTTCCTATCTCATTAGATTTCATCTTTTATCTCATCTTATTGGAAATAAAAATTTCAGTACTCTCCTTCAGTGTATCAACTATGATTCCCAGGCTAATGTTTTTGAATGAATAAAGAAATCTGTAGGAATTAATAGATTAATTTCTAAACTTGAATGGAGTATTATAAGTTTCAGGGAAGGTGATAAGATACAAACACTTCTTTAATCTGTGAATTTAAAAGGGGATTTAAGCTTCTTCTTATGTATGTGAACTAAGAGATAAAGATTCCAGGAAAAATATTATTTGAAAGACAAATGGTTTCTAATTATTTTAGAAGAATATGGTGCAACAGAAATAATGTGAGGCATATATAATGTATAAATTTTAGTAGCCACAATTTCAAAAATTAAAGAATAATTCAAATATGATTTTTAACCCAATATATCAGAAATATTATTTTTTAAAAATATCCTGTGGCTGGTAGTAACCATTTAACACAAATTGGGTGTCTTAAAACAATAGAAATTTTTTCTCTCAGTACTATGGAGAACAAAAGTCCAAAATCAGGTTGCCAGCTGAAACTTATATGCGCAGAAGCTCTGGGGGAAGAATCTGTCCCTTCTGTTTCTCTTCTGGCTTCTTCTGGCTGCTGGTGCTCTTGCCGTGGCCTCTACATCACTGTCATCTCCGCCTCTGTGGTCGCACTGCCCATTCCTTTTCTCTCTGTCAAGTCTCTGTTAGTCTTACTCTTATGAACGGATTCTTCTCCTTGGATTTAAGGCCACCTAACCTGGATAAACTTCTCCTCTTAAGATTTTTCATCACTTCTTTTTTGTTTTGGTTAAGTGTGCTGGTTAAGCTTAATTGTCAGCTGGATTGGCCTTGGAACCGCTTAGATGATTAGTAATGTTTACTTCTGAATGTGTGTGAATGGGTCATGGAGATGTGACCTTGGGTACCATATCTGGTGCCTTGCCCCTGACTCTCTCTGTGCTACTTCCTGTAAGCAGTTTCCTCTGCCGTGTCCTTCTGCCATAACCTTTCTGCCTTGGAGCCTGATTACCACGGACTCAAGTTTCTAAAACTAAACCTCTCTTCAAGTCATGGGTATTGGGTATTGTATCCCAGCAATGAGAAAGCTAGTTAACACACCATTTAAGGTATTCTCCAAATTACTGTGTAGGTTAATAGTCATAGGTTCTGATGATTAACGTTGATATTAGGTGATGTTGACATATTTTTGAGGGGCCATTATTGAAGCTGCTCCAATGCATATGCAATCAAAAGAATTATTAATGAGGTGTTTTGCTTTATATTTACTTGTACTAATTCATTTCTACCTTTTGTGTGTTTTATACGAACAGCCATCTCAATTCTGACACTCAACATTCATCAGAAATATTTGATCTGCATTTAAATTTTATAAAATTTACAGTTGAAAAAATCAGGTCACACATTTGAGCTGCTCCAACCATATTAGAATGTTTTCCAGAAAGGAAATAAAATTCAACTTTTAAATTTAAATTACATGAATTAAAAAGTTAAACCTTCATTTCCTAGTCTGACCAGTCACTGTTCAGGTGCTTGCTGGCTATGTGATCAGAGTTTCAGGGCAACCTGGCCCCCAGGTTTCCATAGAGCATGTGCTGAATATGCCCTTCTAAGTTCCTCTAATTAGTTTCTCTTCAGAACGTTAACTTGATGTTTTGTGAGATGAAGAAGTAGGAGAATATACTTAAAATGTCAAGAGAATGAATATAACTGGACATAAAATGGATAGCATTATTAATAATGGCAAACAGTACAGTCTTCTCAGTGAAAAAAGCTATAAAGATAAAGCAAATTTTGACCAGCACACATTTGATGATGTTTTAAGCTATCTATCTTTTATATAGTACATTTTGCCTGAGAGATTTCCCAAATAAGATGCTGATTTTTGCTCCTAATAGCTGTCCTAGGCTGAAACATGTCCTTCTTCAGAAGAAAAAGAATGTCCCATTTTAAATGGTTTTACAAAGACCACAAATTACCTCATATATTACATTAAAAGAATTATAAGAGCTTAGCTTCAATACCAGAAAAGAACTGCACCAATAAAGATAATATTGTGGCTTATGAGGTGGTCAAACATCTAAAATACTTTGCTTCTACTTGGCAGGTATGTATCAGTTCCAAACTTGGGAATTGCTTCCTATGTCAACTCAGACTTTCTTATTCAGAATCAAGTCTCAGTATTTTTTCCAGGAAAAGATAATTCCTTAGTTAAGAGTAGAAACTTATAGTTCTCAGTTGGGAATATTTTCCAATATAACCATTATTGGAAAGGGATAAATATTCCATATAGACTGGGTCTGGCATTATCCATATTGACAGGGTGATGCTGAGGTAATTTCCTTGTGGAATGTCTGGTGACCAATTTTATGTCCCCCTGTGGGATGCTGTGCTGACGGGGATAGCTGCCAGAGGAGCAGATGAAAAAAAGTAGACCTAACATGAAAGTGCTTAGAAAACCATGGGCAGTGCTCAGAAACATAAGACAAGGAGAAGTGAGCCAAAGAAAGATAGGAGGAACGGGAGAGAGTAACGACACCGACCTGAAAGAACACAGGGAAATCTGTTGTGCGGAGGGAATAGCAAAGGAGAGGCCCTGAGAAACAGATAAAAATGGTCATTTGCATTTCCTGAGTTGTCGTTAGGTGGCAGGCTGGCCATCAAATGCCCCCCCTAGCAGAGGGGCCAGTAATGAAAAAGGATAAGACATAAGGTAAACAAGCAATCTCATATGTTTTGTTGAAAGAATTTTAGGCTCCATTATGTAAATGTCCGTCCCAAATAACACAGAGCTATACTGTTTAAATCGAAAGGTTAGACTCCAGGACGTGTGTTTTCTATTATCTTTCCTGTGGCTTCTATTTTCAGTTCTAATGTAAATATTGCTTAAGTCCTGTCCTACTAAGATAAACTGAGCCAGAACCAAGGGGACATGGTTTTTATACTTAATCTCTAAATTATACCTATTTGAATCTTCTGATAGATTTTTCTTCTCTAAGCCCCAGGGTTTATTTACATGTTTACTTACAGGACACACTGAAATCGGAGTCTTGGTAATTCTCTCTTTTGTGAGATTTTCTCTCATGTTTAGTCTCAAGCTTCATCCCTTGTACTCTGACGTCCTTTGGGACTATTTTGGATTTGGGGAGCATTATCTCTGCAAAACAAACCAAAAGTTTATCTGATCTGTATGAGGTCGATTAGCTGAAGTGCTAACATGCAATTTTTATAGCTACCATGCTTGAAGAGGTAGACAAACACTCTCGCTATGTTAGCAAGTGCACTAAAATACCAAGAGTTAATGTGCAAGAAAAGATGCTGTAATAATCAATTAGCAGCCAATTTAGTCTGCGCTTGTTTCAATCCTTCATCCCTTATGCCTTCTTTCTGCTACCTTTCATGCCAGATAAATGCTGGGCATCTTGTTTCCAAGCAAAAACTCATGTCATGAGCCAGTCTTGGTGGCCTGTGCTTGTGATCTAGGACTTTGGAAGGCAGCAGGAGGATAGCACGTTCAAGCCCAGCGCAGGCAGCCTAGCAAGACCCTGTATTAAAAAAAAACCAACAGAAAAACAAAAACAATTTTAAAAAGGCTGGGAATATAGTTCAGTGTGAAGGCTCTGGGTTAAATCCTCAATATCACAATAGATAAATAAACCCAAAAGCTACACACACATTTCATTCCACTAACACACTTAAACACCAGTCTAAGGGCGAAAATATCAGAGGATAAGTGGGTTTTGCTGACAGTATTGTAGCGGTATCAGGAGGGCATTGTACCTTGTCATGTGGAGCAAATATGTACAACAATCCTGCTCCCCATGACGCAACCCCACCCTCCCAGCCCCTGCCTGTCCCATCTGTGTTCTCCTAAACCCCAGACTCTGGTTTCCCAGCCACCTTCTCCCCACCTGTTCACTCCTCCTTCTCTCTGGCTGTTTCTCCCCTTCCAGACTCTCCTTTCTCCTTGGAAGGAACCCTGAGCCATTTCCTAAGTACAGAAACTTCTTCCTTTCAATCATAACCTTCCTACCAGCCTTCCCAGCAGGATAAAAGGATCTTCCTTAGGACATATACTCAAGAACCTGTGGGAATGTTAGTAGAGTTGTCCCTTGTTATCTGAGGGGGATTAGTTCCAGGGTCCCTGGGGGTACTAAAATGTGTAGATGCTCAAATCCTTTATATAAAATGATGTAGTATTTGCATATAACCTATCCATGTCCTCTCATGTACTTTAAACCATCTCTGCATAACTCATAATATCTAATACTCTGTGAAGAGTTGTTATGGTGTATTTTAAAATTTATATTTTCTATTATTGTATTATTTTTATTGTGTTTTCTTTCAGTCTTTTCAATTTGGCTTTAGTTGAATCTATGGACTAGATACATCAATATGGAAGGCTAAAGGCATTGTAAATTCGCCATTTGTTCTTGCCTTTCCTTTTTCTCTCAGTCACTCTGATTCTTTCTCACAAGCCCTCCAATTCCCCATTCCCTTCCTATCCTATCCTGCCTACAATATCCCTTCAGATCTCTCAGAATTAAGTCAGAGGAAGAACCTTTATTTCTGTATGGACGGTGGAAAATATATATACTTAACTGTCATTTGAGAAAGTAATGCCTAGTTGTGAAACACTTTTACAATAATACAAAAGTAGTTAAATTGCCTTCAATTTTCAATGAACACAGATAACATCTCTTGTAATTTTCCACATTTTCCCGTTGACCTAGTTGCTGCTCTGTTGTGTGGAAGTAGAGACTCAACATGTTTCTGTGTCAGAGTTTCATCGCCTCCTCTTCCTCTGCCAACCTGCCCAGCTGTGGTCTTCGCCTTCCCTCTGTCCTCACATGGGGACTGCACTTTGACTTTCAGCACCTAAGGTGTCTGGAACAACGCACCTCAAAATTGTTCCTCTTTGTACCTTTCTTCTAGGAACATTGGGTTACTGTGATTTTATTGTTACAGGGTTTTTTTTGTTTTGTTTTTGGTGGGTTTTTTTTGCATTTTTAAAAGGCTTTCAGAATGAAGAAATTTAGCTCCTGATGTTGATTATTTATTTTATATTTCATGTTAAACATCTCTCTCTCTCTGTCTCTTTCTCTCTCGCTGTCTTTCTCTGTGTGTGCGTGTTTCTGTCTTTCCCTTTCTTTTTTTAAGAAAAGATCTGACTATGTAGTTCAGGCTGGCCTTGAACTCAGTGGGCTGGGGATTTAGCTCAGTGGCACAGCGCCTGCCTGGCAAGCCCAAGATCGTGAGTTCAATTCCCAGTACCAGAAAAAAACCAAGACAAAAAACAAACAAACAAACAAAAAAATCTTTGTGTCTCAGCGTCCTGAGTGCTGGGGTTATAAGAATGTGTTGCAATGCCCAACTTTAGATATTTCTTTTATAATAAGAACATTCATTCAATTTCAATACCCCCTTTCATTAACAGTATTTTGTATATATATTAACCAACATGTTATGAAGGTATAAATCAATGAATTTCTGGATTAAGTCTATGTTTGATGTTTCCTTCTTAAGGAATGAACAGAGTGAAAAAATTAGCATATAAAGCATTTTTTAAAAGTATGCAATTGTCTCTGGAAAGTGGAACTGGATTACTTGTCTTTCTTTCAAAAATTCTTTACTGGAGGATATCTTTATCAGCTCATAAATGGTGAAAGTACAATTTACAGTTGCCCTTGGGTTAAATATGATGAACAAATAGACATTGTCATTGAATTTCCTATACCATATCACCTTTCAGTTAAGAGTTTGGTGTACTTTTAGATCAGTCTACATGGAATAAATACAAATAGGACAGAGTTTCACCATGAAATAAAACAGAGCTTGATCATACTGAAGATAAGAAAGGCAATATACATAGTCAGGAGCAGGCCTACTCCTTTTGAAGTGAGTGTTCATCATGGGACCTACAAAACTGAGACAGTGGATCTTTCATAGAATGGCACTGCCTATTTACTGGCCCATCACTACCTCCAGTGTCCATGGCTTGGAGATTAATTTATAAATTAAACCAAATTTACAAATTGAACCAAAAAATATAGGGAATCAGGTGTATGATATTTGCAAGAAAAAGTTTCTCTCAACCACTTCCTTAATTTTACATATGACAATGCTAATTATAATAACAAACTTGAAAGTAGTAACAACTAACGTGCAACACTTATATTCTAGGTGTCATTCTAATGTCTTTCCTTGCACAAATTAAATTTAGTCCTCATAAGCTTATACGATACTTCCACTGCTGACTTCATTTTACTTGAGAGGAGCTTGCAATGCAATCCATAGCTTTCCTGATAATGTTAGATGCTTTGCAAATAGCAAGAGGGCCTTGAGCCCAAGTTCCCTGAATCTTGACTCCATGCTCTTAGACGTTACCTTGAAAGGACTCTACTCTTACTTAGACTTTTGCAGCAGATGTTTTCTGCTTCTATTATTTGTCTAGCTGAGTGGACAATGAAGACATTGCTATCATTCCTTTGTGTCCTTGCTCGGCAAGCAGGCACACTTTCTATCCCAGGATGTGGGGTCAGAGGATCTCCTGCTCCTGTCCACGCAATGAGTTATAAGAGAGAAAGATTGGTAAGGACCAAACTTCTGGGATGAATTATGAGCTAAATCTCTCTCTCTCTCTCTCTATATATATATATATATGAGTTATAAGAGAGAAAGATTGGTAAGGACCAAACTTCTGGGATGAATTATGAGCTAAATATGTGGACTGGCAAATGTCTAATACTAGAGAGAGGAAATTTTGAAAATTCCACATTGCAAAGCAGCTATGTTATCTACTTATTACTGCTTACACATCCATTCTTATGGTGGTGCCCAGGTGGGAGGCATCTTAGGGTCTGCTCAAACTTTCCTGCATTTCTACCCCATGATTATGCTTCTGAGTTAACCATCCAACATTTTCAGATGAGGTTGTTGGTAAAATGGATTTTTACCATCCTGATTTTAATGCTAATTCCCGTCTTACATCTTGCCTTATCACGGGGAGATTTTAGGAAACCAAATATCCCTCTGCTTTGTGGTCTGCATTTAGACTTTTAACAGCAGACATTTGTGGTCCAGTTCTGTTTGTGGTCTTACCAGCCTGCTGATTTTTTTCTTAAACTCAATGTTTAGGCATTTTTCACTTAGTACAAACTTTCTATTTCACCAATAAGCATATTCTTGTCCTCTGAAAGCTGAGACTACATAGTTTCACACACGTTTCCTTATAGTACGTGTATATTTAATTTAGTTAGGAAGAGAATGTCCTCTATTTTAAATATATCATTAATATAAGCTTATTTTGGTGTGTTATGCATAATTCCTGTTTATTTAGTTAAAACTCCAACCTCTATTTCCAAGAGCCCCATGTCAAAGGTCCTCTGACTAGTACAGCAGAAGTCCAGAAAATACAACCCCGACAAAGCCAACTACTGGCAAGGATGTTCAGCAGCCCTATGTGAACAAAACTGATGCAATTACTCACTAACAGTTGGGCAATTTCTTAGCAAATTAAACATATACTTATTGTATGACTCAGCATTCGTAGTGCTAGGTATTTTTCCAGGAGAAATGGAATTTATGTTCACATAAAAACAGTGCATAAATATTTATGTAGGCTCTGTTCACAGTCACTTAGAACTAAAAACACTCAGAATGTCCTGTAATGGGGAAATAGATGGACACGCTGTGGCCCAATCACACAAAGGAATAGCAATAAAACGGAGCAAATAAGCAACAACACGGTGGAGTGTCAACTGCACTGTCTAAGTGAAAGAAACCAGACTCCATGACCACATCCCACATGGTTTTATTTATGTGGCATTCTGGGAGACAAAACTTCTGGGACAGGGGCTGGGGATTTAGCTCAGTGGCAAAAGCGCCTGCCTGGCAAGCGCAAGGTCGTGAGTTCAGTTCCCGGTACCGGAGAAAAACAAAAACAAACAAACAAACAAAAAAAAAAACAAAACTTCTGGGACAGAAAATTTACCAATGTGATCCCAAGCTCTGTGGAGTCGAGCAAGGGGCCACTCAAAGAAGTTTGAGGGGTTGAAGGAAGTACTGTGGATTGTGAAAATGGGAGTGATTATATGAATGTATGAATTTGTCAAACCTCACAGGACAGTTCATCAAAAATGAGTTTACTTTAAAGTAAATTTAAAAATAGTGAAAAAAATAGAAAACAAAAGATTTACTGGCGTCTTTTGTAAACTGATTCAACACTACATGTGCTTTGTGTAATGTCAAGGAACCTGTCACCTGTATTTCAGTCTGCTAAATTTGAGTTGGATAAAACTGTCTATGAATCCACCAATTCCTGAATGTGTTATGTCTAATTATAGGTGATGTTCAGGGAGGGATCGGTAAATCCCTGTGTTTCGGGCTGGGTGTACAATTCCCTGTAAGACAAACTATGAATCTCCGCTCCTGCTCATCTATCTGCTCTGATCTAAATCTTTGCCTCTTTCTTCTTAGAAAATGTTATAGCATGAAGACTACTCCAGGGATTCCCAAACAGATATTGGCTTCCAGGGTAATTCATCCCATTTCTTTGTCAGTATGACTCCCAAGAGTCAAGAAAATTGACAATACACCTATTTCTTCAAATAAAGAGATCCTGGAGGGGCTGGGGATTTAGCTCAGTGGCAAAGCGCCTGCCTGGCAAGCGCAAGGTCGTGAGTTCGGTTCCTG